>NW_026944061.1:0-23371 GCF_033296635.1 Dichotomopilus funicola | reverse complement strand
GGGGGGGGGACACGCACAATAGCTGGGCCATGAAGGGGGAACAATAAGGAAACACGTTGCGTGGAAGGGAAGGTAGCGTGTGGGGGGTGGTTTCGTGAAGGGGGATTCCGAAGCAGCGGGGTTGGCGGGATCACGAAAGCGGGAAGTCACCCGCTGCCTCCTTTTGGGGCTCGATGCGGGTGAAGTTTTCCCGGGCCGGCTTTCGTGATCCCGCCGGCCGGTATCACGGGAGGGACGGTGCGTGAGTGGCCGATTTGAAGGGGTTCTCCGCTCCAGCGGGGTTGACAGGATCGCGAAGAGGGAGAATCACAATGTCCCCTTCTCGGAGTGCGGTGCTTAAACTCGGGCTTCGTGATCCCGCTGCGGCCGAGGCCACTTGGCCTCAAAGGACGGGGCGGGTTGCACTTAGGAATGGAAATTCTAAGCCGGCGAGACACGGAAAGCGACATGAGGACAGGGAAAATTGTGTGTCGCTGCGTATTAAGAACGTGAAAGCGTTGAACGACAAAGGCAGAGAGATGGATAGGACACTGGACACTATGTTCACGGATTCTGGAGCTAGTTCCCACGGTTGAGACATAACTATTGACAGCTTCGCGGTTCTGATCGGGAGAGTAAAGTTAGTCGTTTACTGGTGTGGAATAGCAAAGGAGGCTGCATTATTATCTGGGACGGATAAAGGTTGACATAAACGGGCAAAAAGAGATTTATATACGTCTCGAAACTCTAGAAAGCACGTTCAAGGAAACAGCATTACAACCGCTAATCACGGGGGCCGATAACAACAGGACACGACCATTGAAAGCAAGAGTCGAAGTTCAGAGAAGGAAGAGAGCTCAAGGAATAAAAGGAAGGCAATAAACCGTCAAAACCGTTATATCTTGATCACTGTTCGCTGCCGATTCATCGCAACTCGAGTATATTGACATCTCTTTATTTACGTCCGTGCGCAAGAAAAAGGGGCGTTGCTGTGGTTATCAACAATTCAGAGCAGACTGTCAACACCAAGCCCTGTCGCTGCAGACTTCATGCAGGGGGACTCCAAACAGAGTAGCTCAGCAAGACGTACATATCTGCACTGGGGCTTAAATACCAGGGCCACAAACTAGCTGGTGATGTTGCATTTGTATTTTGCACGACTTAGTTTGGGTGATTTTGCTGCTGTGGATGGTACCGTGAGTGCAGATGTGAGTCTGAATGCTGCACATCATAAAAGCACTGCACATATACTGGCACAAATTCAACATTGTTGCTCTTTTCAAACCCAACAAGAAAGCAAGCGCTATTTTACTAAACTAAACAAGCAAGAAAACCCAATCTCAAGGAGCCTCTCTCTCCAACATCTCCACCCAACTGTTTGAAGTATTCCCAAAAATGAAATACCACACCGGCAGGGCTAATAACAAAGACAGGCTTGGGGGTTGATCATGCTCCCAAGGGGGTCAAATGTTACCACCACTAAGAGAAGCCATAGTATTAACTCATCCTAGGAAGCCAAAAAATGCAGTGTTGAAACAAAGAGGCCAATTCCACTCAGAAATCCGAAAAAGGGGACGCCCCCCCACGAAAGGAACCCCCCGCCCCCAAAAAAAAGAACCCACCCAAAACAAAACTCAAACCCCCCAATCCCCCACCCCCCCCAAAAAACAGAAGTTGTAGTCAGACAGGGCGCCGGTCAGTGCATTCGGCCCGGGGCAGTATCCAACTAGGTACTTACACAACCTGACCACTACGGGAGGTAGTGTAGCTGCTGTTGGGGAACTGGTTCTCAGGGCTGGGTTATAAATTACCACTTGCGTACCTGCCCTACTTTCCCCTTTCCACAGCTTCCCTGGGGGGACAGGGGGTTTCAAGGGTTGTTGACTGTCACCAAAACATTTGAGGTCATGCTGGCCGTCTTATTGATGCCTGTTCCTACTTCACTTGACTCAATTGATGGCTTTGACCGTGATTCTCCGCGAAATTTGCAGGCACACCACTCACCTAATAAAATAAGTCGCCAGTTTTGCTGCCTGCGGGGTAACAGCCATACTGAATGCACAAAAGCATCTAGACACCACAATGTTGAAGTGTACGTACAATTTTCGAATCGAGGACTGTCCGTCATGTCCATCCATTGGGGAGGAATGGGACGAAGGGCTCTAAAATTCCGTCAGCAGAAACTACGATTACCAGTCAAACCACACCCACGCAAGCGTCAACCTTCCAAGACCTGTCAATCACTGATTTTCAAAACGGTCCAGATGGAGGGAAATAACAGTATAATAATCAAGAAAAACTGGCAAAAGGTGGAAGGAAGCATGTATTTTCTTCAACAACAAAACTACCTGAACAAAAAAAGATTCACAAATTAGGAAACCTGCTCGTATCGCAGAGGGCTCGAACCCGAACTAAATCTGAGGCGGACTGGACCTGTCCAGACCAGCTGCCTTATCCTAGTTTTAGCCCTCTTCTTCTTTTTATACCCTAGTCGGAGATTGTCTGCCGCATGGTTTTGTACTCAGCCTTGCTTTGCATTGCTGTGGCTGGCGATACCGCGGTCGGCATTACCAGTCCACAAATGCGAAAGAACCTAGGCACAAAAAGAATCAGCAACGCCAACACCGCAAGTGAAGGCTTCTGTTTTGTTTGATTGATAGTTTTTAAGCTCGCCGATGAGCTGGCAAGTTGGCAAAGTTACCGAGTGGGCGGCCGGGTAAAGGGAAAAAACCTCGAGGAAGATGGAGGTAGGGCGTTTCTATGCGGAGAGAGATCAGTTGGAAGGGCGGATTATCGATAGGGCCTACCCAGTCCTCCAGAGTAGTAGTAGTTGTAATGATCGAGAGTGCGGGATTTTTATCCGTAGCGTGCGGGCGAAACGGCGGCATCGGCTCCTAGTATGCTTGAGACAGGACATGGTCCAACACATCAACGTGTAGTGGGCATCGCGGCATAGCGGGCAATCCGACCCGAGGGCGGGAAACGGAGTCTGGACAAGTGTCAGAAACGATTTAACTTAAACCTCATGAGCTTATAAGTCTCAGAAGAAAAAACTAACCTTGAGAATTCCTATGCAGACAGCCGGGGCCCGTGATTAGTGTCTTAGATCGCCTTGGTGCGAGAGAACAAACTGCTGTAGACCGCGTCCACGACCGGAGCAGCAGTGATCATCCGCCCGTCAAAGTAACGGCCGTTGAGACCCTTGATGGCGTTCTCGCCGCCCGAGACCTTGTCGAACTTGAGGTAGATGTCGCCTTGCGAGTGGGCGTCGAGCGAGATGTGCACGACGTGGCCGTACTTCTCCTCGGCCTCTTGCCGCACCTCTTCTTCGAGCTCCTTGGCCCAGTCGTCACCCACTTGTCTGTTTGGTGTTAGTGACTTGTTTCTTGACAAAAGAAGGAAAAAGAAAAGAAAAAAGAGAAAAGGAGGACATACTCAGCGGGATCAAACATGTTGTGGAGGACCACACAGCGGCTGGCCATGCTGACATTAACAGGCAGTGGCTTCGTCTCCGTCTTGGGCTTCAAAATCTGCTGTCGCTCAGGTTGGCTGTTGGTAGCAGGCTCGTCAGTTCTCGCTAGCTTGCGCATGAGAGCGTCTCGGCTGTAGTTGTTAAAGTTGACACCGGCGACGTCGGTGTCGTCCAGGGCGCTGGCACCGGTGCCCTTCTCGTTATCGCGCGCTCCGGCACGGTCGAAGTTGGACGCCTGGGGACCGCGGCCCCCGGCTCCGGAGAAAGCAGATCCCTGGAACTGTTGATTCTGGCCTTGGAAACCCCGCAGGAGATTGGCAGTTGACTCTGGGGTAAACTTATCGTTTCCAAGTCCAACACGGATCGGGCGACCAGCCAGGTCAAACCCGTTCATCTTTTCAAGAGCCTCACGGGCCTGGCCAGCATCGCGGAATCTATGCAGTTTGTTAGTCCATATCACCACAACAGAAGGGGCAAGAGAACGTACTGGACAAAGCCATAACCGCGGCTACGGCCGCTATCATCCTTCTGCAGCTGCACAAACTCGAGCTCGCCAAACGGCTCAAAAACGTTCTGCAGGTCCGTCTCGGTGATGCTGAAGTGGATGTTGCCGACATACAAGCGGTGGAAGGGGATGGAGTTGGGGTGGCCGGACGACTCCGGGTTGCGGACTTGGCGGTTCTTCTCGGCCTCGGTGGGCTGGACGATGACGGGAATACCTAGGAGTTTCTGACCAGTGAGCTGGAGGGCGGCCGGGATGGATTCTTCACTCTTGAACTCGACATAGCCGACACTGCAACTGTTAGCAACTTTCAACAGCCAAACATACCGCGACGAGGAAAGACATACCCTTTAGACCGGTTGCTCACGCGATCCTTAACAATCTGCGCCTCAGCAACAGGACCAACTTTCTCAAAAAACTCCTTCAGCTCACGAGTCCGCAGCCGCGCAGCCAACTGCTGCACAAACACCGTCCTCCGATCCCGCTCATCCCCCGTCGGCGACGTATCCCGCGGGGTACTCTGCCTACCCCCCCCACGGCGGTGGTTATCATCATCCCGCCGGCGATACCCACGTTCGTCCCGGTCCCGATCCCGGTCCCGATCCCGGTCCCTCCGATCTTCCCCACCAGGCGGGCGGTAATACCGGTTCGGCGAGCGCGAGCGCGAGCGTCCACCACCACCGCCACCACCGCCTCCTCGACCGCGGTTGCTGCCACGGTAGTAGTCGCCATCATTATTATTTCTGTGACGGCGTGAGTGTCGGCCGGAATCACGACTTCTGCTCCGACGCCTACTACTCTTGTGGCTCCCGGCATCGCTACGCGGGGTCTCACGGCCGCTGGACGAGTTGCGGTATCGTCCGCCTCCACCGGCGCTACGGTCTCGTCGGCGATGGGAGCCGCCGCCGCCTCGGTCGTCTCCTCGGCTGCGGTCGCGGCTGCGGCGGTGGTCTCGATCACGATGGTCTCTGTCGCGTTCGCGGTCGCGGTCGCGGCCGTGCTCGCTGCGGCTTCCGTTGTTCTGGTGGGAAGGCGAGTCGCCGTTAGCAGTAGCCTTGCTGCCGGACTGTTGCTGCTCCTTGGAGGAGGCAGTCGAGTCAAGGAGGGCTTCCACGTCTAGGCCAGACATTTTTGTGTAGCCGTCGGCTGTTTTTTCCTTCCCTTTTTGTTAATTGCGCAGTGGCGCAAATCTGCGGTTGGGGTTTTTTTCTTGTTCTTGGTTTCGGTTCCCTTTTCTGTTGTGTTAGGCACTTTGGATACTTGATCGGATATGTACGCGTGCTCCTGTGTGCGATGCCGATGGTTTTTCGACTTAACGATGTGGGTGAGGTGAACGATGTGAGGGATGCCTGAAGAGGAAATTGACGAAGGGGCTGCGGCAGATGGCGAATGGCGTTTCTGACACATGTGGCTTGGTGCATCACGTGATAAAGCCGCGTTAATTGCAAGTAACATGGGAGAAAATTCTACACAGCCAAGCAGCTTAATGGAATTAGGCGCCAGAGTGGGTGGCCCGGGGGCTGGGAAAGGAAAATGAAAGGACGAAAAATGAACACACCGGGTATGCCGGGCCAAGCAAGCGATAAACCGCCGTAGAATTAACATTAACTATTTTGTGACCATGACCATCAACCTAAACCCTACAGAAAAAAACAAACCGAATCAAATGTTGAGACACCTTTCGTGTAGACTAGACCGCTTTGGATTTCCATTACAGAAAACCCTCCACAAACATTTGCAACAGCAGTGGCAAGCCATCACTGAGTCGTCTCATGATGGAGATGTCTTCGCCTCATTACAAGTTATATGTCTACCCAGTCCGACCCCGACCCCGCCCACATAATCGTTAGCTCATGCGGCATTGCCTGCCTCTTTTCCTGTTTGTCTCAGACTTGTTTGTCCCAGAAGAACTTCTTAGCCCTTCTTAGGCTTCATCACCAGCTCAGTGCCAAAGACATAATCCCACAGCGGGCTCGTCACACCAAAGCCGTTCTCGTAGTCAAGAAAATGGTGCTCAAGGTGGTACTTCTTGAGCTGCTTCCACCACAGCGGCAGGTTCTGGTGGTGGAGGAAGTAATGCGTCATGTCGTAGCAGATGTAGCCGAACACACCGCCGCAGTAGATGGAGGTGGCGATGCTCCAGTCCCAGAAGAAGAGGGTGTGCGCGAGCTTCCAGAAGGGCGCGGCGAGCGCGATGAAGAGCGTCGGTGGCATGACCAGGCGGTACTTGTCCATGGGGAGATAGTGGTGGATGCCGTGGAGGGTGAAGTGAAGGGTGATGCCGACGCGGTTGTCAGGGAGGTATCTAGGGAAATGTTAGTAAAGCTGCAAGATGCCGTAGATAGAGAGAAGGTAGGTAGAGACTCACTCGTCAAGGTGGAATAAGAATCGGTGCATGATGTACTCGATAAAACTCCACAAAAACACCCCCCCCACGAAGCACCCTACTTGTCCCAAGGGGTTCGAGAACCCCGGATTCGCCAAATACAAGCCATACCCAACAGCCGGCACCCACAACGTGGGCACCACCCACCAAGCCGTCTTGGTCAGCGGCTCGAGGATGTTCCCAAACAGCGGCGCCGACTCTCCGCCCTTGTAGTGGCGTGGCCGATGGACCTGGTCGAGGTAGAACTCCTTGGAGAACCCGCCGAACCAGACCTGGGGGAAAAGCGGTCGGCTCAGGTCGAGAAACTTGTGTGTCTTGTAGTCGGACGAGATGTCGGTGTCCTTGCTGAGGTCTTCCTCACACGACATGCCGGTACGGGGGTGCACCCAGGCGTCGCCGTTTGCGTCCCCATTGCTGTTGCCGTTGCCGTTCGCGAGGGCATCGCCAGGCTTAGTCGCTTTCCCGTTCGTGGTACCGTTGCTCCCAGATTCGAGGAACCCGATGTGTGAGTCTTCGAGCACTTCGTATGCGGCCTCGGAATGGGTGTGGGAGTCTTCGTCTTCCAGGATCGCCTTGATGTCTTTGCCGGCGTAATCGAGCACCAGGTCGCTGCCGCCGGGGTGGGAGTCTAAAAAGTCGGTCACGTCGTAGACATTGCGCCCGATGGTGACGTAGCAGGATTTGGACGAGTTGTGCGACTCGACCTCCGCGAGGGTGAGGGTCGGGAGGATCCGGCCGGGCATGTTGGCGGTGGCTTGTTTTTTTGTTTCTCGGTGTCGGAGTTCAGATGAAGTGATCGGTTGATTGGAGAATGAGGTTGATCAGGTGCACGAAGCACTCTATAAGCCGGGAACAACAGCGAGTACCGACAACAAAACGGCCAAAAATACGCGGGAACAAGGAGCGACGTGTGATGGGAATTTTAAAAAAGACACGGGAAGAAACGAAACGTCCGCAACTTCGAGATGATCAGGGGACGAGATTTGGGTCCAGGGGTTCAACGGCCGCTACGAATCAGGGACGCGCAAGCGTTTGGACCCATACGCAAATGCCGCCAAATGCAGCGGCGTCGCGGCCTGGGACGAGGTTTACAGGCTTGCCAAGGCTTTGCGGGGCCTGGGAACGTGCTGAGAAAACATGAAAACCGTCTGATTCCGGGCTTTCGGATCGGGATGCTCCCGTAGGTCCAGGTCGGCTCGGTCGGCCTGTTGGCAAGGCCGAACATCCCTTTGCAGAATACGACATGCGCATCCCGGTTTGCGCCGGAAAGACGTTGAGTCAACTTGAAAAGTAACTACCTTTTTTAGCCCTGGCCACGACATGCAAACGTTCAAACTTGGGCAGCTATCCTCATGCGATTAAGAGACGGGCTGAATGAGTTTAGGCGATAGATCGTTATACCGAATACGGCAATGTTATGCAATGCGTGAAGCCAGGGACTCAGGTCTTGGCATCAAGTGCCACCGACGGCCGAGGCATGGCGGGGCTGGTCTGCCCCTCGCGCGATGCGCTTTAGAGCCAAAGATGGGCTCCAGAACGAACAGTGATTTATAAGTTAGAACCAGCAAAAAGGAGTGTAGAACATACCTAAGTCTAATGTATGGATTAATACACAGTAATAGTTCATCTCAGTCTCTGCCCTCTGTGGCAGGGCTCTTCTGGCCGCGCTAAGAAGGAATCCTGCTGAAGTCTGACGTAAAGGAATCCATTCTTGGCACTGAGCTCACCTCAACCCGTCCTCTGTCCCGTGTTTGTTCAGCTTTGGAGGCCACCAACAATCCGTACTCTCAACGATCTCCAGGTCTTTGTCAACCTCTGCCTGTGAAATTGATTTGATCCGGCGTCTTTTGAACCGCGCGCAACTCGTGAATCATCCGCCAACCCCCCTCATTAACTGGCTGAAAGGTGACATTACTTGTGGGCTTCGCTGTAACCACAAAACTAACTTTTCATTCCAAAAAAAGCCGAACCGAGATCGGACACAACCGTCAACGATAAAGATCTTCTAACTCACAACCAGCACGATGGCGGGCCTCAGGATGGACTGGGGCAGCACGCTCCTGGTCCTCGGTCTTTTGCTTGTTGTTCTCCCCGGGAAAGCGGCCGCGTTTGGTGCGGGCAACATCCCGTCTATCGCGCAGGTCGAGGGCCACAACTGGCGTCATGGAGGTGAGTTAGTCGTCGTTGTCGATGTCGTACCTTCATACAGGAGTTTCTTTGTATCAATCCGTGGCTCAACGGCTAATGATCTCTAGATATCGAGGACATGCTCAAAACAGTCGCCTTCCTCCACGGCAAGAAATGGACGACCATGATGGTCGGCCGCGTCTACTTTGGCAACTGGCTGCGGGACTACTCCCAAGCCGTCGACGTGGGCAGTCTCAAGGGTATCAACGCAGCCACCATCCGCGTCATCGTCTGGGTTCTCTCCTTCATGGCCAACGGCTACGCGACCGAGGAATTCGAGGTCACCGAGGCGCGCCTGGGCGTCTACCGGCCCGAGGAGCACATCGACAACCCGCGCGGGTACGCCGATGACAAGGACGCGCGGGAGTTCGATCCGCGGCTGCGCGGGCCTGTTGACCGGCGCGAGCTGGAGGTTGATCCGCGTACGGGTATGAAGAATTACATCGCCAACGAGAGCGGCGGGTGGGCGACGAGTGCCGGGTACTTGCGCTGGAGTTTTGCGCGGAGTATTCACTACGGTCGGCTTTATACGAGTGGCGCGAATGGCACGTCTGGAAAGGAGGCGGATCTGTGTGAGGCGCTGCGGTGTTTGGGCCAGGCGTTGCACTGCATGGAGGACTTTGGCGCGCACACCAACTACTGCGAGCTGGCGCTTATTGAGCTGGGCCATCACAGCGTTTTTCCTCACGTCGGTAGCGCGACGCAGATTCATTTGAAGGGCAAGATGGTGTATCCTCTTGTCACTGGTACCTTTGGTGCGGTGGACTTTTTGCATTCCGTTATTGGGTAGGGTTCTTTCTGTTTGCCCTTGGTCAATTCCTAGACTTTTCCGCTGACCAGACTAGCGAGGCATCCGACCACTTCACCCAGTCCGAGGTGGACGAGATCGACATTGCTCTCAAGAACGCCGAACAGCTCAACAAGGGCGGTGGCGACGGCCAGCGCGGCTTCTTCAGTTCCGGCTCCGGCTCCGGGGGCAGCGACTTCATCTCGCTAGTTAGCCAAATGCCCGGCGTCGGGGACGGCTTCGCCTCGCAGGCCCGCGACCTCAAAGCCGCGTCCGCCGCGCAAGAACAAGAAAACATCCGCGCCGGCAACAGCAACATCATACCCGGCATGTCCCCCAACTTCGACCCGGTCAAGGTCTCCGGGCAGATCTACCCAATCCTCCAATTCCGCGACCGCATCGTGCGGTCCATCAACAACATGATCTCCAAAGTGCCCGGGCTGGAAAAGCTGCTGGAGCACATCAGCGAGACGCTGACGGCGTTTGTGCTCGGTCTGTTGGCCCCCTTCGTGCGGCCCATCATTAACCAGGTCAGCAAGGCGCTCAAGGAAGGGTCGTCGGGGGTCATTGCCACGAGCGCGAACCAGCAGTTTGAGCCGTGGACTAACCCGCATTGTTCGGATCCGACGCACTCGATGTTGTCCAAGGACCACTTTACTAATATCCTCAACTCGTGCGGTGGGCGGGTGTCGGTGACTATTCTACAATATGTCGTTCCGTAAGCCCCCCGTTTTTTCTACCCTCCTCCCTCCTTCCCCCTCTCCTCCCATCCCCCCTTATTACTCCTTTACCCAGTACTGACATACCCCGCCAGCCGCATCATGCACGCCTGGGAAAACCCCGGCGTCCCCCTCCCCGAAATAATGTCCGACATCCTCCGCGCCTTCCACCACCCCGCCGCCCGCGACGACCGCATCGAGATCCAGCGCGAAATGTTCGAAACCGTCCGCAAATGGGCCCAAGAAACCCCGCACCGCAACCGGCTTGACCATTTACTCTCGTCGGAATCGGTCCGTAACCATAAGAATCATGTTCTTAGCTCCGGCGGTTCTGGGAGCGGTGGTGGGTCTCGGGGGGTTCCTGGTGGTGGTGGTAGCCCCGCTGGGGGGTGTGGACATGGTTCGGATGGGGGACATGGTCGGCCGGCGGGGTCGTTGTGGTCGCATATCCAGAATGTTAACCGTGATAATCAGCAAGGGGATAGCGGTCCGGCAATGCACGGCCAAGCAGCGAGTTACTACGCTTCTGCCAGTTCCCCGCAGCCACCTGCTTCCTACAGCGGCAGTGGTCCGGGACCGTATGGCCAGCCGCAGCAGCAACCGCACGGTGGTGGTGGTGGGGGATACCCGGGTCAGGGATATCCGGGGCAGGGGGGGTATGGGGGACAGCAGCATGGACAGCAGCCGCCTTATGGAGGAGGAGGGTATCCGCCGCAGCAGCCGCCGCCGGGGTCTTGGGGTGGGGGTGGGTATGCGCGGTACTGAGTTTGGCTTGGTTGGTGAGCTGGCCCAAGTCAGTCGTCGGTCTTGGAGGGCCTTAGGGAGTGCCACATGTCCGAGGGGCGGTTGTATTTGGATCGGAGAGCGTACGGGTCGATTGCATGGGATATGATGTCGAACGAATGGATGAGTGAACGGATGGACGAGTGAATGGATGGGCACACGAGTAGATGAGTAGATGATGAACCCAACGATGGTTGATATCCCAGGTAGTCAGTCAGTCAGTCAGGTCTCCTTGATTCAAGATTTCCTTGTACTAAACTAACTACATGTACCCAATCAAGAGACGGACGCCCGTTTCGTGAATTGTTTCATTGTTTATTGCTATTGCTGTTGCTGTTGGAATCAACAGACACCTCCGTTCTGTCCACTCTGTGTCTCTTCTTTACATGCCCTGTCTATTTATTGCACGAGTCCAATGGGGAATCTATCTCTCGTTCGTTCTCGTTCGTCTGTCTTTCCACGCGCCGGGTCGCTGTTTGGACCATATCTGGAAGTCCCATCCCGTCTTGATATTCTCAACTCAGCTTTCCCTCTCTCTCCCGTTCTGGTATCTCCTATGCTTATGCTACGACACGCCACACCATATTATGCTCATGCTCAGTATGCAAGCCGCCGCCTAATGTCCACCCAGATCACCGACCCTATATTGCCCCAAGAACAACGGTCAAAAGTCGCAGTCCCTCATCTGGACATGCATGTGGAAAGAATCTATCAACAATTACAACAACATGACCTCAAAATCCCCCCCATAAACAGCGAGCAGGGGAATCCCCGCCATAAACCGAGAGCAGAGAGCAGAGAAAAAATCAACACCTCCCCCTCCGCCTCGGATCCCCCGCTTCAGCCCTCCTCATCTCCCTCATCTCCCTCGTCCCCAAACTCCCCACCCCCCCCTCACTCCTCCTCTCCCACCCGCCGAGCCTAACCACCAAACACGTAGCATTATCCCCATCATTCGACACCTCCGTCGCATACTCCACCACCTTCCTCGCGCCCTCCTCCGGTGTCCCAGCCTCCTTGATAACATCCACAATCTCCTGGTCGCCTAGCGAGCCGCTAACGCCGTCGCTGCATAGAACGAGGAAGGAGAATTCCGCCGGGCGGAGATCGACACGGACTACGTCTGGTTCGGCGGAGACGCCGGTGCGTTTGGCTTGCATGTCGCCGAAGGCGCGGCTGTTGGCGAGTCCGCGGATGCGTTCCTCGCCAAAGGAGTCGGTAACAAGGGAGTCTGTGACAAATCGGCGTAAGCGGCGGGATTCGGCCGGGGTAGAAGGGTGGTGGTCAGAGGTAAGCGGGAGCGGGCGGCCAGTGGCAGTTTCGCAGAGGAGGATGCGGGTGTCGCCGACGTGGGCGACGACCAAGGTGGAATGGGCGGCTGGATGCCAGAAGGGGGAGGGGGTGGGCGTGGAGATTAAGGCGACGGAGGCGGTGGAGCCGCCTTTGAAGCGGACGGGTCCGCCGATGCCGTGGCCGGAGGGGGGCAGGTGCGGGGAGCCGAGGATTTCGTCTTTGTTGAGGGGGAAGTCGGAGATGTAGGGGTCGTCGGGGTCGGGTTTGCGGGCTTGGGCGGTGACGAAGTCAAGGTCGGCGCGGAGGAAGGCGTAGGTGAGGACGGATTCGAGGGTGGATGGAGAGGAAACCGACGAAGAGTCGGAAGAGGAGGTCGAGGAGAGGGACGAAGAGTATCCGGGATCCCGCGTGGATGGAGCCGTGGGAGCGGAAAAGTGGCTGGGTTTAAAGCGGCGAAAGTACCCGCCTATCGTGCGCTTGTACTCGGCGAGCAGCTCCGATTCAAGACGGGGCCCCGCGGACGATGAATCCGTAGTTCCTTGCGACTGCTGGCCGTCGGTTTGCGAGGTAGATTGAGATACAGACTCCCGACCGCCGGAAATAGTATCCGGATCCCCCATCGAATCGGGAATACCCGGTTCCCGTTTCAAACTGCTCTCAAGCCCAAATTCCTCCGCGGCCTCCTCAATGTACCCATGGAGTTCCTCCCTCAAGAACTCGCTACACTCGCTCCCACCATGCCCGTCAAACACCCCAAAATAAAAGATCTGCGGATCCCCCAGCGAGCTATCAGCGCTGGTACCCTCCCCTTCCCCCGCGACCCTCGCAGCCTGGCGACGGGATAAACTGATAGGCACTCTCTTCGCAAAAGCCGGGATCCGGATAGTCCCCGCCTGGTTCGCGTCCTCATTGTAGTGGCGCTGGCCGCGCGAGTTGGACGCGCCGAAGTGGTGCTTGGCGCTGCGGAGCGGAATCCGGACGACGGTCAGATCGCGGCTGGGCATGTTGGGGGGTGACACGGCCGGCGCGGAGCCGGGGCCCGGGGTGTGCGGGGTCGAGGCGGACCGGGGGAGTTTGTGGCCTGGTCCGGCGGACGAGCGGGAGTCGGGGTGGAGGGAGGAGGACGGGAGGTGGGTGACGAAGTAGTTGTGGAAGTGTCGTCGTGGGGATCGCTGATCGCCTGGTTGTATTCGTAGATTTGCAGTATTCCGCTGAGATAACCCTGGTGTTCGCGCGAGGACTCGGAGGGGCCCTCGAGAGCCGGCGCTTCGGACTGCGCATGTCGACATGGTCATTGTTCGCCGCTGTTGGTGTTGTTTCGGCCCGTGGAAAAACGTTGCGATGTAGCCCGCAAAGACATCGAGGAGGGATTCTGGCTGCGGTGGGCGATTCGCTCGTTGTTGGATGTGAATTGGGGGGAAGTGGGCTCGACGGCGTAGGGAGGCCATGGGGGGGTTATTGACGGTCGAGTAGTCTAGGCATGTTCCCGGGTGGATGGCACAATGGGAAGTTTGGTCGGTGGTAGATGCAGGGCCTTTACACAGCAGGTGATGCGGTGAGAAAGGCTGATCTTGGGGATTTTGTTGGGGTAGAGTTGCAGGTTGAGTGCTAAGGTGTGACGGCAGGTGAACCACTAAAACCAGCCTGTTGGCGGGTCTCGATGTTGGGTGTCAGGGCTCAGGGGTTCCACGCCTGCACTTAAAACGGGTCACATGACGCCTGGACCATAGGGGGTGATTTGCATGCTTTTCACCACCTTTCTCAGTTCCATTTGCACAAACCTCAACACAATGAAGCGCAAGAAATCTGGCACGCCATATGTCTCTTCGCCTTTTTTTCTCTCCTCACGAAGAGTCAGGTCTCACAATGGTAGAACCCTTTAACCCCCATGACTGAAGGTGAATTCGTCCCGGCACTTTTGGCCGTCGCTTACTCAGGTGTAATCGGTTTCTGGTATCTAACTATCTATTGCCTGCAAAGGTAACTGACTACGGTACATACATGTACGTACCTGGTCAATGACCACGGCTTAACTAAAACGGCAGAGGTTATTCATCACACGTTGAAGCACCCTTCTTAGCCCCATGCCGTACACTACTTGCGGCTCATGCTGATGGTGATGTGGTCCATTGGTGAGAAGTTGTGATGAAGAGGTGCCCGTTGGTCATTGCTGCCCTGCATATGTTCCCATCTTTGCACTTGAAGCACCCCTGAACTTGACATCTTGCCTATGAGCATACCTCACTCAGTCTAGTCAGAGCATACTAGGCCCAATCTGTTTTACGACCGTTTAATTCTAGTGTCTTCAGACTACCTTTTTCTCATAACAGCGTAGAAATACCGAACCTTCGTTCAGCAGGTCCGTCAGCGTCTCACCCCTGTCGCGGGGTTAGGCAACGTCATTTAGTGGGTAGACCGCAGCGCCAGAGCCTTGCAGCCTAACTTGCACCTCATAGACCATGCTGTCAACAACTTCAAGAAAATTACCTTCATCCAATACCTTAGATTCAATTTTTATGAGCCATTTGACAACATACTGGGACACCCCCCTCGACCGCATGATCACTTCCCCGCACGATGGGCGAAACGGCAGAAGGCCAAGACGGCGACTCGGCTGATTCAGCCACAACAACAGCAACAGCACCATCAACAAACCTAGAATTCGATGTCGTAGATATCGTCCCAGACGGGGATCTCCTCCTAGACGTAACCTTCGAGACCTCCCCCGAAACCCTCAAAGCAGCCCGCAAAGCAGCCAAGCCCCGGCCCGGCCAAAAAACCACCCCTCCCACCTTCAAAGCCAAAACCCGCGTCGGCTACCGGGTCCAACTCGCCGTCCTGAAGCAAAACTCAAAATACTTTGACAACCTGCTCAGCGACACCCGCTTCTCTGAAGCCCGGTCCATCGAGGCCAGCCTCCAGCAGCTCTCCCTGCGTAATGTGAACCCCTCCGAAGCCGACGCGGCCGACTTGCCGGTAGTCAAAATCCTCGAGGACGACGAGGCCACGCGTTCGGCGGGCCAGGACTCCGCGTTCGCAGATCTCCTGCGTATCCTGCACCGGAAGCAATCCACCTCTGCCGCCTCAGCCAAGACGGTGAACATGCAGTACCTGGCGGTGCTGGCTGTGCTGGCAGATCGGTTTGATTGTATTGGGATTATGTCGCGGTATCTGAGTGCGCTGAAGTACAAGTGGCCGGCGACGCAGACGAGATTGGCGAGGGAAGATGGGCCGGCGCTGTCGTTGGCGGCGGAGGAGATGTTAAGGCAGAAGATTCTGGTGGCGTGGTTGCTGGATCAGCCGCCTAAGTTGCATACTGCTGCAAGGGAACTTATTATGTATGGCTCGCGACGGTGGAGTGCATCGTTTGAGGAAGGGGATGACGACGAAAATACGCCAATAGCGGCGTGGTGGGATCTACCTGATGATCTGGAGCGTGAGGCCCCTTTACTTCCCAGTCCAACTCCCTACAGGACTAAGTGACCCAAGATATTGACACAAACAAAATGCTCCAGAAGAACTCCACCACCGCCGCGCCAGCATCCTCTCCACCATAGCCTCCATCCAGCAACACTTCCTCTCGCTCTACACCTCCCGCACTCGCCAATGCAAACTCGGCTACGAGTCCTCCGCCAGCTGCGACTCCTACCAGCTCGGCGAAATGGTCAAGTTCCTCTGCAGTAAGGACCTCCTCTTCCTGACCGATTTCACCTTTTCCTCCTTTCCCTCTCCCCTTTCTTCTTCTTCCCCTTCCTCACCCTCTCCTTCGTCCTCGTCCCCGGGGGTTACGGACCGCATAGCAACAACAGACATAGGCGCTCTCCTCGCCTCCCTCAAACAATGTCCCACCTACCAAATCGACAAACACCACACCAACTGCGGCTTACGCACCCGCTTGCTGCCCATTGTTGAATTTGTCCAGGCCATGTTGTCGTCTGCGGCGGTGTCAATTTCTCGGACGGCGTGGGTGAGGGATCGCGAGGGGACCGCTTGGTCTTTTAGGGAGCAGAATGATGGGGAGTATGGCGACGGTGACGGAAAGAAGAAGGGGGGGAGAGAAAAAAAGGTGTTTCGGTTTACGCGCGGGATGACGACGGATCAGAGGTTTAGGTATGAGGGTGCTATGGCGGCGGATCGGATGGCTAGGGCGTTGTTTACGGCGGATGAGTGGGATTGGACGGCGGAGGAGAGGGATGAGGGGAGGGGGGTGGAGTTTGGGCGGTGGCCGGTTGCGAGGTAGTCAGAAGCCCTTGTACAACTTAGGGTTATATCAGATGATGGTTAAGTGGGAGCAGGTTGAAGAAGAAAAGAACCATTGATATATTCCATCCCGTTTTTATATCCAAGCATGCCAGAACGCCGTATCACCTGTCCTCCGAGACTTTTACCTGTCGATGTTCTAACAATTACGTAGACACCGAAGTAGCCCTATCCCTCACCACCGATTTATCCCCCGACACAACACTTTCCTCGGCTCCCGAGCGGGACCCTCCCGAAACCGACGCCGCGGCGACCTTCTTGGGCTTCATCAGCGGCCAGTGGCCCTTGACCTCCTTGTAGCGCATGACGATAAAGTACGCCATAATACACAGCCAATACAGGTTGTATGAGATGACAGAGCCGTACGTAGCAGAGTTTGTCCAGCCGAAAATGGCATTGAAGAAACCCCAGCCGCTACCGCCCATGTAGATGGGGCTGCAGCACTGTTCAGAGTTAGCACACACCTTCAGGGGGAAGAAAGGGGGTTCCGCCAAAATATGGGACAAAAAAAAAAGAAACGTACGTTGAGATGCCACACCGAGCGGTCAACGTCGTACGAGCCTGGCCCCGTGCCTAGCTCGGCCGCGTCCGATCCGATTAACCGCTGCCAGGCGTCCTGCTCAAAGGCCCACACCGCGCGGGTGAAGAGGCCGGCCGCGACGAGGTAGAGCAGGCAGGTGGACAGCACGAGGAAGACCTGCAGCTTGGTGTTCGAACCGCCCCTTGAAAAACAAACACAACATGGTCAGCTCGGCTCGGCTCTTCCGGTAATGGGACCAAAGATACTCACTTGTACAGCCCATAACCGATCAACGTACCCGCAGCCAACCCAACCACCACCGCCAATGGCACAGCCGTCGCCGGCGCAGTAAACGTCACCCCCGCAATAAACACCACCGCCTCAATCCCCTCCCTGAGCACCGTCACAAACGGCAGCGCAAACATAGCATACCTCTCCATCCACAACTTCACCCTCACCCTCCTCCCCACCTTCTCCCCAACTTTCTCTTCTTCACCCTCCACCACCACCACCCCATCCCCAGCACTCCCCGCAGCCAACACCCCCCTCCGATCCTCCATAACCCCGGCCAATTTCACCCGCCACTTATCACGCATACCCCCGATACGCAATAGCGCAGCGCCGACAACGGTGATGATGACACAGGCGACGAGAGAGAAGGCGCCTTCGAAGCGGAGCTCCGAGGTCTCCCAGGAGTTGGCGCCGGCTGTGTAGAAGACGGCGATGAGGGCGGCGGCGGCGATGAGGGTGATTAGCAGGCCGAGGGAGGTGCCGAGCCAGACCTGGTGGTTGTTAGTTTGTTTGTTTGGAGCGTTTGAATTGTTGTGGATTTATTGTTTATTTTTTCTAAAAAAAAATAAAATAAAATAAAATAAATACTCAGGGGCGGCATACCTGGCGGACGAGGCGCTTATGCAGCGCCTTGTCCTCGGCGAGGGTCTGTTTGAGAAAGGCGAGCAGCACCGAGACGATAATGACCGTCTCGAGCGCCTCGCGGAACGTGACGAGGAAAATGGGAACCGAAAAAACATCGGGCATTTTGGCGGTGGGGGGATGACACGCTTCCCAGTGGAATGAGAACTAAACTAAACACCAGGGATAAGGAGTGAGAGAGAAGGACGTTGAGGTATGTCAAAGGTGGTGTTAGTCTGTAGAGGGGGGGGAAGAAAAGATTATCAGATCAGGAGATGTCCGGAGCGGCACATGCACAGTAATTTGGGCCCATCAGATAACGCTGCGGATCAATCACACACCGCAGACGGCAACCCCGGCAAAAATGGCTCGATGAGCCGACGGCGGAAGGCGCGATGGCCGGCGCACAAATTTCGAACCCTTCTCCCACTACATCCGAAAATTCCCCGAAATCTGGGATAAACTCCTCTCTCCATTCTATCCTCGATCTTATCAGGGTTGGCACACAGTTTCTTTCTCGAATATGCCGATTCTTGTCGGTTCTTAAACACTTCTCCCTGTTGACATGCTCTCAAGATACTCTGTACTTCATCCGAGTTTCTCGACCCCTTGGGCACGAGTCAGGCCCTCAAGGTACCGATCCTGCCGCTCAATAAAAAACCGGCATCCTCGTTTCAAGCTGAGCGGGCAGCCCCTCAATTACCCGCTGCAATTCTCACGCCGAGCGCAGCGAAGCTTAGCCAAGTGTAGCCAAGTCAGTTCAAGCGTTGCGGATCATGTCCCCCCAGACAATAAACCTGCAGGGCGGTCCCCACCTGAGTGATCCGAGTGGGTCTTATGGGTCGATACTGGGGGTCCATCGCTGGCGACTCGAAGGGCTGGAGAAAAAAAAGAAGCTGAAAGACCTCGGCTTTGGGCGGTCTGCGGGAATAAATGGGATTCTCGTTGCGGAACGGCGAAATTTCCTAAAAGACACAGATATTTTACATTCGAGAAGACTTCGACTCGAGAGGAACATCATCAATGACCACGGAGTCCTTGGGATAAGAGGACAAAAGGCCGTGACACAGTCTTGTCGGCAGTTGTCGAGAACAGAGCGCCCGGAAACGGGTACGGCTATCAGACCACTCTCGCATGAACAAGAAGGGAAAAGACGGCTTCTTGTCCCACCCTCCCACCTGCATCGGATCAGACGCTCGGCCGCATGGGGATGGAAAACGGGATGTGAGAAGTCCCCTGGCACTTTCTCGTTCTTCTGCCCCCCTTCCCCCTCCTTCAATTGCCCTCACCGGGCCAATTTGGGAATTTGATAGGCCTGCGTTTGGTGCGGCTGATTATCTGATCTTGAGATTTGATTGATAAATCTTTTGCACTTACACCACATTTCTCTGCCCCGAAAGCAGCGCTAGCCGCGTTTTCCGCTCCGGTTTTTTATGTGTCTTAAAATTGGAATTTGTATCATCCTTTGGTGTCCTTTCTCTCCCTAAAAAAGTGAACGGGACTTTGGTTCCATCACGCGAGTCCCAACAACAACACCACCAGCATGGCTCACACCGGCCTCATGCGCCGCTCCGGGCTGATCTGGCTGGCATGTCTCGCCTGGCATGCCCTCGTGGCCGGGGCAGCCACGGTGACCTACGACTTCGAGGTAGGCTGGCTCACGGCCAACCCTGACGGCGCGGCCGACCGCCCGGTCATCGGCATCAACGGCCAGTGGCCGATTCCGACCATCCACGTCAACAAGGGCGACCGGCTGGTGGTCAATGTCCTCAACTCGCTCGGCAACCAGTCCACCTCGCTGCACTTTCACGGCCTGTTCATGCGCGGTGCCACCCATATGGACGGGCCGGTGCATGTTTCGCAATGTCCCATCCTGCCGGGCGAGAGGCTCACCTACAACTTCACTGTGAGTATCCGTACACCCCCGTCTTCTGCGCCGTACCACTGGGCGATATACTCACAAACAAAACTAGATCGACCAACCCGGCACCTACTGGTACCACTCCCACATCCACGGCCAGTACCCCGATGGTCTGCGCGGGCCGTTGGTCGTGCACGACCCGGACTCGCCCTTCCAGGACCGCTACGACGAAGAAATTGTCATGACCGTGTCCGACTGGTACCACGATCAGATGACCGGCCTGATCGACTTCTTCATGAGCAAAGCCAACCCGACCGGCGCCGAGCCCGTGCCGAAGTCGGCCCTGCTCAACGAGACGCAGGACCTGAAAGTGCCATTGCAGCCCGGGAGGACCTATCTCTTCCGCATGGTCAACATCGGCGCCTTCGCGGGGCAGTACGTCTGGTTTGAGGGGCATTATATGACGATTATTGAGGTGGATGGCGTGTATACGCACCCTGCAGAGGCGAGCATGATTTATCTCTCGGCTGCGCAGCGGTGTAGTTTCTTGATCACTGCGAAGGAGGGGGCGTCAACCAATTTCCCGTTTATGGCGAGCATGGATACTGTAAGTTGGCAACCCACGCTGTTAAGGTGGTGTGAAACCTGTCTCTAACCTGGATAGGACCTCTTTGACGCCATCCCCGATGACCTCAACTGGAACGTCACTGGGTGGCTGGTGTACGACGACAAGAAACCCCTTCCTGAACCCGCCGAGGTCCCTGGTGTCTTTGAGCCGTTTGACGACATAGGACTTGTACCCTGGGATAACCAAACCATCTTCACAAACCCGGACCAGTCTGTCTCGCTTGACGTCATCATGGACAACCTCGGCGACGGTGCCAACTAGTAAGTCCCCCCCCTTGTTGGCCCCAGTCCAAACACATACTCACCAACGCCCAGCGCCTTCTTCAACAACATCACCTACGTCGCCCCCAAAGTCCCCACCCTCTACACCGCTCTCACAGCCGGCGAGTACGCAACGGACCCGACCGTCTACGGAACCTACACGCACCCCTTTGTTCTCGCCCAGGACCAGGTCGTCGAGATCGTCCTCAACAACCTCGACCCCGGCAAACACCCGTTCCATCTGCACGGCCACGACTTCCAGGTCGTGTGGCGGTCCGACGATGACGCAGGGCCCTTTGTCGACTCGGGCGTCTCGGAATCGGAGTTTGTGCATGTGCCCATGAGACGGGATACCGCGGTGTTGAGGCCGAATGGGAATATGGTGCTGCGGTTTAGGAGTAATAATCCTGGTATGTCCTGCCGCTTTACTCCAGTCCTCTAACCCTGTCCCCCACCCCCCGACCTGCAAATAATCCATACTAACATACCCACCCAGGCGTCTGGCTCTTCCACTGCCACATCGAATGGCACGTGCAGTCCGGTCTAATGGCCACCTTCGTCGAGGCACCACTAGAATTGCAAAAGTCCTTGTCCATCCCGCGGGATCATTACGCGGCGTGTGAAAAGGGCGGCATGCCCACGGTGGGTAATGCTGCCGGCCACGGTACTGTGGATGGCAATCGGAAGGTGGTTGACGATGGAGCGGGATGGTTGGATCTGAGTGGGCAGAATGTCCCGCCGCCCGCGTTGCCTGATGGGTGAGTTCCTTTTTCCCCTATCTCTCCCACCCGCTCGCCCCTTTTACCAATCTCAACCCACCTCTTACCACCCCCCAACAACCCCCCTTATTCATCATCTACGTACGTCCCCACTAATACACGCTACTTCAGATTCACCACAAAAGGCATCGTCGCCCTCGTCTTCAGCTGCCTCAGCGGTATCCTCGGCGTATCTGTCGTCGCCTGGTACGGGTTCGCCAATGGTATTAGTGCCGGCAGTGACAGTGATACCCGCGGCGGTCAGCGGACAACAGGATCTGGAAGTGAGGGTACCTCAGAAGGTGCCTTGGGAGCTGGGTTGGGGGCGGGAAAGACGAGTGGAGAGGGGACGACGGTGGATGAAGTTGGGAGGGGTGATGTTGATCAGGCGGGTGGGGAGGGGAGGAGGCGATGATACGCGGTTGATGTACGGTGGGATATGATATGGTACTTATAGGATAGAAAAAAGGTAACTAGGTGGGTTATGGGTATGTTTTCTTCAACTGGATTCGAAGTCAGCCATAACTTACTGCAATCACTCAGTGCTCGTGGAATTGCTAGAACGAGTTAGTTTCTGTAAGTTCCGTATCTAACTTAAGATGCGAGAGAGTCAACGTCTTAGCCTAGTTCAACCCCCACCAACTACTCCCCACCCTCCTCCTCTCCGTTGAATCAACCGAGACAAAAGTTTCCGTCCGCCCAGACCACTCTTCCAATTCCTCGTCGTCTGCTTTCCCCGACGGCGAGCCATCCACGGTTACTACCGCATTTATTTTACTATCATTCCAACCATTTTTGTTAACGTTCTCGTTACCTCTCCCGATTTCGTCGTGATTTTGACCATTCTGACCCTTTTTATCCCCTGGATTACCGTCATTATCACCACTACCAACCCCAACTCCCCCATCCTTAGTTTCTACCTCTTCAACCACCCCTCTGGTCTCCCTCCCTTCAACTACCTCCCCTTTAACTACCTCCCCATTAATCCCCTCATCAACCCTTTCTCCTTTCCTCTCCGCAGCAGCATCGTCCATGCCCATGCCCATGCCCATGCCCACCCCCACAGCACCGTCCTTCACAGCATCAAAACAATACCTCCCCAGCGCATCCACCACCAACTGAAACCCCTGATCATCCGGCGTCTCGAAACGGACCATACCCCGATGATCTGCCACAATACCCGCTCGCTCGGCGTCATTGTCATGCGGCGGTACGGCACTTGTGTGCGGGACTATGAAGACTGCTTTGCCTAGGGTGAGGGTGAAGAGCGGTGCTTTGGTTTCTAGGAGTGGATTTGGGTTGGTGCTAGTGCTGGTGTTAGAAGAGTTGTTATTGTTGGGGTTAGTGTTGGTGTTGGTGTTGGTGTTGGAAGTGTTGTTGCTGTTGCTGTTTGCGTCCAACAAAGTCTTAGAAGAGGAAGGAGAGGAAGACAGGATAGTTGCGATGCGCCGATGTAACCCCAGCGGTTTAAGACTCCACCCCAAATAAGTCTTCCTCGTCTCCCAGAAATAAAAGATCCAAAACCGCGACGCCAGCGGGACGAAAAAATCCGTAACGTTCTGCAGCGTCTCCGACTCGTGCTCGAGGGCTGCGACAAGATCTGACCGGCGACTGGCCGTTCCTAATGTAGCGGCGGCACCGGCGCGTTTGAGATATACGAGCCAGGTTGCTTTGGATATGCCATTATGGGGTGTGCCGAAGAAGAGGATGTTATAGGTATAGGTGAAGATGGCGTGGTCGGTATAGCCGGTTCTCGTTTGAGCGTAGTAGAGGGCCTTATAGTAGTTGGTATTAGTCGGGTATAGGATTCAAAGGAAGAAGTAAGATCAGGGAGCAAACGTACACGTTTTACGACGATACCACCAAGAGAATGGTAGAGGAAAATAATAGGTTTGTTAGCACTGCCCGAGAGCTGAAATGTCATATTACATCAGAAAGCTACATTACTATATCCTAATAGAGGGGCTATTTTATATATATTATACTAAATTGTAAGAAACTGGCCCTATGGTGGAGTACAGATAGGCGTTTATTATGTTATTGAGAAAGCTTGCAGAAAGAGAA
>NW_026944060.1:283642-321395 GCF_033296635.1 Dichotomopilus funicola | reverse complement strand
TCAACACTACTGCTCATGGCCAAGGCCTTGCGGGGGTATGGCCCTAGGCCTGAGCCCTTGACAATACCCGATGTTGCGTGCACATCGACGACATGCATAGGTGCATATACTAGTACTCCGTATTCGTATTGAAAACAGTTCAATTGACCACTGAGTGGGCCTGGAAACAAACTTTTGACAAAAAGTTTAATTTTATTGGCAAAGTGGAGAACTGGAGATATTAACGGCCCCGGCTCGAAGACAGGGGAAAGAGAAGTTCCCAAAAAAGCTTCTCGAGCATTGGCTTGGGTGGGCATGTTGCCGGCGTTGGCGAGAGATTCCGGCAAGATTCCGTCGTGGGCCATGGCTGAGTGCGCGCACGGCGCGACCGGATGGGAAAAAGCAACAGCGTTGACGGGAAGTTATTTGGGACCGTCTCCGGCCGGAGATGTGCGGACCCAGTTCAAATCCAACTGCTTTTGTCAGCCCGTGGCGCCAAGAGCCGCCTCCTGCAAAACTCTTTCCTCCTTAAGCGGAACGGGTGAGGTGATGGAATCAGAGAGAGTTCCGGGGTCATATGGTCTTCCATGAACGGGTAAAATAAGCGTGAGGATTGCAGTAGTGTAGGTGTTCGGAGAAAACCCATACGGATACAATTCCATTCGACGCGCACGTCATCCAGCAAGGAAAGTGCTCGATTCCACCAGCATCGAATATCTGTGAAGCTGGTTTGCGATTGGTGACAAAGCGCAGAAAGCAAAGACCCCGGGCGATGCATGGCGTGCGTGGCCCATTCCCCAACATCGTGGGGTTCGAACTTTGCAGCACAGGAGAGAATGCCCAAAAGGGGATGACTCAGCCCGAGTCGGCACGATATTGGGCCGCTTTGAGGGCTCCGAGTTTTCACCCGCGTTCGCACGCGGCAACTTCGAGAAGCCCGACCCGGCAGCTGCAAGGATCATTTGATGCCAAGCACTGTAATTCGGGGCATCCCGGCACCCGCGGAGCGTTTGCGCACTGCATTCGGCAGCCCAACCGAGATTCCATGGCGGATTCACACGCTGGGTTCGGGCTCCCAGTCCGGGAGGAGGGAGACCCGGGGCTTCGGAGAGATCTGAGAACGCGTTGTTCCCCTGTGGTTGAGGGGGGGAGGGGGTCAGCCGCGTGGGTTGAAAGAAAGTTCCGCAAGGTCTTCGGGGCAACTAGTTACCTTCTTAACTGGTATTAAATAAACGTTTGACCCGCCCGGCTGGGATTGTGGTGTTTGGTTCCTCAGTCCTCTCAGATCATTTAACAACAATCCTCAGGAGTAAGCAAACGCCTTTAGAAAGACGATTGACCGGCTGGCCAACTAAACAGCAAGAACAAACAATCCGTTCCTCACGTGACCACCACAACCACAACCACCACCATCACCACCACCCACTTGTCCGCCATGGACACCAAAGAGGGTCTCCGTACCCCGCCGACCGAGTCGGCGGTACCCACCCTCGCCCCGAGCAGGACGAGCGTTTCAGACAACGGCAAAGAGACGGCCGCCGGAGAACAGACAGATGTCGGGTCGACCCACCCCGCCGAGACCGACCTCGAGACCCCCAACGAGAAGAGCGACGCATTGGCCCGCCAGGCCACGGCCACTTCCAAGTCCGGCAAGGTCCTCGAGCCGGCGCTCACCCGCGAGGATGGTGCCGAGTACCCCCGGGGTGTGACCCTCGGGTTGATTGTGCTGGCGTTGTGTTTGGCTGTGTTTACCATGGCGCTGGGTAAGTCAACCACGGACAGATCTGATCCGTGTCATAGACCAACACCATGCTGACGATATCGGCAACAGATAACTCGATTATTGCCACGGCTATTCCAAAAATCACTGACCAGTTCCACTCCCTGCCTGATGTGGGCTGGTATGCGTCTTGTATGTCCTTTCCAGATGAATTGTCTATCCCTTTTAAGGTATCCCGGAAACTAATACCTGCCCTCTAGCATACCTCCTCACCACTGCGGCTCTCCAGCTCCTCTTCGGCCGTTTCTATACCTTCTTCTCCATCAAATACGTCTTCCTCATCGCCATTTTCCTGTTCGAGGTTGGCTCCCTGATCTGCGGCGTTGCCCAGAACAGCGTGACTCTCATTGTCGGGCGTGCCGTGGCCGGTGTCGGAGCCGCCGGCATGTTCTCCGGCGCCCTCACCATCCTAGCCTACTCCGTACCACTGGCCAAACGCCCGCTCTACACCGGCCTCATCGGCTCCATGTACGGTCTCGCCTCCATCAGCGGCCCCCTCATGGGCGGCGCCTTCACCGACCACGTCACCTGGCGCTGGTGCTTTTACATCAACCTCCCCGTCGGCGGCGTCACCATGATCGTGATCTGGTGGTTCTTCCCCGACCCCAAGCGCCAGGCCGTGAAAAACGGCGACACCCTCTGGCAGCGCATAATGCGCTTCGACCCCTTCGGCACCATCGTCTTCATGCCCGCCATCATCAGCCTCCTGCTCGCCCTCCAATGGGGCGGCACCCAATACCCCTGGAACAACTGGCGCATCATCCTCCTCTTCGTCTTCTTCGCCGTCCTCATCCTCCTCTTCATCTTCTTCCAGTTCCGCCAAGGCGACCTCGCCACCGTCCCGCCCCGCATCTTCGCCAAACGCAGCGTCTGGTCCTCGGGTTTCTACATCATGACCATCTGCGGCGCCTTCCTCGGTTCCGTCTACTACCTCCCCATCTGGTTCCAAGCCGTCAAAGACGCCAGCGCCGTCAGCTCGGGCATCATGAATCTGCCCATGCTCATCGCCGTGGTCATCTCCTCCATCGTCGCCGGCGCTGCCGTCACCATCTGGGGGTACTACGCGCCTTTCATGATCATCAGCAGCATTGTCGCTGCTATTGGCTACGGCCTGATTACCCTCTTCGAACCCGACACCAACACGGGAACCTGGATCGGTTTCCAGATCATCATCGGCGCCGGGCTGGGCATTGGCTTCCAGCAACCGTTGATGGCGGTCCAAACCGTCCTGGACATCGAGGACGTGCCCACGGGCACCTCCCTCATCGTGTTCATGCAAACCCTCGGCGGCGCGCTGTTCGTGTCGGTGTCGCAAAACATCTTCACCAACAAACTGGTGCAGTACACGGCGGAGTATGTACCCTCGCTGGCGGATCCGACCAAGATTCTGGCGGTGGGCGCGACGTCGGTGCGGCAGTATTTTGAGCCGGCTCTGTTGCCGGCTGTGAAGCAGGCATTTAATGATGCGTTGACGGAGACGTTTATTGTGTTTACGGCGCTGGCGGCGGTGAGCATTTTTGGGGCGGTGGCTGTTGAGTGGAGGAGTGTGAAGGGGAAGGCTGTTGTTGGTATGGCTTAGAGTGTCTGTGGGAGACAGAAAGGGGAAAGGAGTTTGGGTGGCATGTTGGCTGAGCGATTGTGAGGCCGCTTTTGGCGTTTCTGTCTTGATACCCAGATAATGTGGCTTTTTTTGTGTTAATGTTCCATGAGGAGGGTACTAGAGAGCGTGCGGGTAGATGAGCATTGGCGTTTTGGGGATTTGGGATCGATCACATGGTTATACTACTTCCCGATCGGGGAAACAGATCTGGGATAATTTCCTGTAAAGATATAATGAATGGGTCATGGAGACGGATAATCTCAACTATTTCACTGTGTTTGGAATGTTCCCTATTAGAACTTCTGTGATGCCATTTCCAATCGTGTTACTACTCACTCGCGTGCTAGGGAAACACGGGAAGCAGACATTGGTTGTAGACTTTGGGTCACGACGGTCAGAGTGAGAGTGAGAGCGCCCCTGCATTTCAGCCACGAACAAATGTATCAATTCAGCCTCCAACCAAACCGGGATGACTTCCCCTTGTAAATAGCTATTATCCTAAACGCCGAGTCGTGTCTATTCTATTCTGGCTGTTCAAAGTTACATTGCGTACACGTGATGTTCATGCCAAGTGTCGGTTATGTGGTGTGACCCTTCCCTCATGTTACCCCTTAATGACTTCAAAGAACACCCGAAACGCCGCGGCCAAATTGTGATGTCTACTAGCTATGCGGAGGTTGTTATGTATATAAAGTGTTGCGCTCGAAAGATGGCTGCGGGGTGGGTAAGCGAGGGATTGGGGTAGTTAACCGCCCTGTGTCTCCTTCTGCGCTCCCTGGGTGGAAGGGTATCCGCTTATTCTAAAGCAGAGGCTCCAATCCCTCCGACGCTGTTAGTCCCTGGCATGTCCCGGTGCGGTACCTGCTCCGCGCTCGGAATCTTCGACATCCGGAATGCTTCTCGCTCCGATTTACGGTCATAGCTCAACTCAAGTTCCTGTCTTATTGGGCGCCGCTGTGAATGGGCACAGTCTTGAACCCTTCAACCGGTTTCTGCTTGAGCACATCGTCCAGGCGGCCAGCACTCGCAGCCACGAAACCAAGGTACGGCCTCTGCTCCATGTCAGCTTGTATTAACCGGGACGTGGTAGAGGGGGGGGCAGGATGCAAAACTCACGCTCGGGTGGACGACTTGGGATTGGTACTCGGCGTGGAATTGGGTACCTATTTGACGTTAGTATCGAACACCAATGAAAAACTTGCTCTCGTAAAGCAGAATTCGGCAAAACTCACCAACGAAGAAAGGATGGTCCTTCAGCTCGAAAACCTCCATCCGCTCACCCGTCTCGTCCTTGCCCACAAAGTGGAGACCCGCATTCTCCAGTTTCTCAACCAGCTCGGGGTTGATCTCATAACGGTGGCGGTGCCTTTCCTCGATGACCTCGACCCCGCCATACAGCGACCGCGCGCGCGACCACTCAGTGCCTTGCTGGAAGATGGTCTTGCGCAGACCCAGACGCATGGTGCCACCCATCTTCTCCTTGTCGAGCTCGGGCATGTTGACGACCACGCGGTCCTTGGCTTGGGCGTCAAACTCCTCCGACGTGGCCCCGGACATGCCGCAAACGTCGCGAGCAAACTGGATCGCAGCGACTTGGAAGCCAAGACAGACGCCGAGGAAAGGGATGTTGTTCTCCCGTGCCCACTTCGAGACCAGCATCATGCCCTCGGTGCCACGGTGACCGAAGCCGCCGGGCACGATGATACCCGCCGCGGTGGAAACGTCGTGCCAGGCCTTGTGGTACCGGGCCTGCGCGGGCCCGCCCCCGGTCGTGGGTTCGAGTTCCTCCGAGTCGACCCACATCAAATTGAGCTTCCGGCGGATGGTCATGGACGAATGCTCGAGGGCCTTGACGACGGATAGATAGGCATCCTGGCAGGTGATGTACTTGCCAACGAGGGCAATCTTGACTTCCTCCTGGTATGTCGGAGTAACGACCGATGTCCACACATCCCACAACGCTGAACCCTGCGCCGCCCTATCGGGGGTGATGGTGACTTTGTCCAAGGCCAGCTTGGACCGGAGTTGCGGGACAAGTTTTTGCTCCTGGAGGAGGAGTGGAACTTGGTAGATGGTGGGCATGTCGCGGACCACAAGGACTTGTTCCTTCTCGACCTGGCAGAAGAGGGCCAGTTTCGCGACAGTCGACTCGGCGAGGGGTGTTTCGCAGCGGCAAGCAACGATATCTGGGATTAAGCCGTGGCTGCGAATCGACTTAACCGCGTGCTGTGTTGGCTTGGTCTTTTGCTCGCCGTGCACGGTGGGGACGTAGGAAACGTGGATGTTCATGAAGTTGTTGGCGCCCGCCTCGTGGCGCACTGACTAGGGGTTAGCTGAGTTTTCAAGGCGAGAAATTCAGGGGTAACCATACGCTGTGTAAGAGCCTCGATGAACGGCATCTAGATGCATATCCTGTCAATAATGCTGTGTCGAATAAACCGGTGTGCCTTCCAACACAAGGCTGAAGAGCATTTCACGAGGGTATCAAACTCACGCTCTCGATATCACCGATCGTCCCACTATCAGAAAATGCTGTCAGCAGCCGAACTGAAGAGCCCTAGGTCTCGTAATTCCGCAATATAGCGGCGAATACTCCAACTGAACTCACCCAAGCTCAATGATGCACACATCAGGCTCCTCTCCCGTCCCATCAACTGGGATCTTGGACACCCGCTTGATCCATTCCTTAATAGAGTCGGTCACGTGCGGCACAATCTGGACCGTCTTTCCGAGATAGTCGCCGCGGCGCTCTTTCTGGATCACACTTAGGTAGACCTTGCCGGTGGTGATGTTGTGTTCACTGGTCAGGCGAACAGAAAGGTATCTCTCGTAGTTTCCAAGATCGAGATCCACCTCACCACCTACGGTTCACGCATCAGTCTCTAGCCGGAGATTACTTGAAAAGGAGCTACAAATGGGCCGTATTTACGAACCGGAGGTCAGGACAAAGCACTCGCCGTGCTCGGCAGGGGCCATCAACCCCGCATCAACAGAGACATAAGGGTCGATCTTGATGCAGCTGACACGGTGGCCGAGGGTTTTGAGGAGCTGTCGAGGAGTTTGTTAGGACAACTTGGCACGATGGCTTATCACTCTGGAGATGAATCCATTACGAACCAGGCCCGTGGACGAGGCGATGATGCCCTTGCCGACCCCTGACGCAGGTTAGCCTGATGTTACGATCTACAGATAAGGCGGACAGCCGTTCATCGTGTCATTGCACGAATGAACCAAAAGGGCGAGTTACCTGAAATGACACCGCCGGTAACCAGAACGTAACGCATATTGGGCGGTGTTCGGATTGGTATTGGATTCAAGGAGGTACGGCAAGACGGCGGGGTTTGGTTGACAACGTCAATGGGTGTTGACGATGTAAGGGACTAAGAGGAAAAATTTTGACGCGACGCGATGCACAAGGCAAAGCCAAAAATCTGAGTGCGGGGCAACCGAGGGGCAGGCAGCCTGGTGGGCGGGCGCTGGGCTGGCAGGGTCTTCTCAGATGGGGAGTTCGCCCTGCTGTCAGCTGAGGGGTCCACACCGTTTCAGCGCCGCCTTGCTGGAGTTTTCCCGGTTTCCAGGTTGGCCCTATGTAGTGGAGCGGATCTTGAATTCAACCTCAAAAGCATTCATGATACCGCTGGAGATTTTCGGTTTTATTGTAGTTTGAGAATCGGGGCATCGGACGAACAAGACCAGTATCATGCGCTTTTGAACGTTAACTTGTGCCCACTGATAACAGAATGGAGTTGCTTTGACCCCACCACACGCGACAACAGCGGGCGCTAATGCACCGAGGACAGGCGAAAAAATGCGGGGCATCGAAGCAACGGCAAAATGCCCAAGAATTTGGTCAATTTTATTTTGGACCCTTCCTTCTCCGAACAACGTCCAATTCTACAACTCCTCAACCCTCACACTTCCAACTCTCCGCATCATCCACATCACCCTTCCCATCCCACACCGCGCGCCGCGGCCACGGACAAAGCGGCCGCTGCCTCTTCACCCCCGACGCAGGGTCCACCAAATTCTCCCACGTCGTCGCAACAATCCTCTCGACCGCCCGACCTTGCTCAACCCAGCGCACCAGCGCCAGCAACGCATCATGCTCAGCGTCCTCAAACCCCGGCACCGACCATTGAGTGCCCCCACTGCTCGGATCACTGTTGTTTAGCACTATAGCCTGCGACGAACCCCCAAACACCCACGGCGCGTCAACCGCTGTCCCACCACAGTGCTGCATCCCAGGCACGAGAAACAACCGAAAAAAGTCATCAAGACTCTTCTGCGGGTTCCCACTCACCCCTCCTTTCCCACCACGACCGAGCGCCTCAATCGTCCGATTGACATACAACTCCGACCCCTTAGTCGGCACCAACCCGTCTGCCAAGCCATGGTACATCAACACCTTCCCCCCTCTCGCTCTCACTTTGCCGAGCGCTGCGTAGTCATCGGCTGTGGCGTCGCCTGGGTCGTGGATGTCGGCGTAGCGGATGACGGATTCGTTGAAGGTGCGCCAGTCCCAGGTGGGGTCGTTAAAGAGGAAGTTGCGGGCGTAGCCGACGCCGTAGGGGCTGGGTTCGGTGTCGTTGAGGATGAGGTCCCATTGGGGCTCGGAGGAGAGGGTTAGGCCCGGGTGGAGGAGTTCGGGGGTTCCCGCGGGGGTGGTTGTGGTGGTGGAGAGGAAGTCGTTGTAGATGTTTTGGGCGGTGGAGATTTGGGCCTCGGTCAGGCATTTGTTGCTGGTGGTGGATGAGCAGAGCAGTGTGGTGAGGTCCGGACTGCACCGCTCGGGGCTGCTGATGATGCCGTCGAGGACGCCGTCGGTGCCGTCGCATTGGCGGGTGACTTCTTCGGCGAGCACCGCGACGTCATCCAGGCTGAGGAATTTCGGGTCCGTCGCGGGTAGGTTGAACAAGCCTACCTGGGTGAGGTAGTTGTTGAGGTGGGACGTCCACCAGGCCGCAGCACCAATGAGCGCACCGTCGAAGCTGTCCGGGGATAGCTGCAGCTCTTTGAGACCCTGTCTACCGCCGGTGGAGCAGCCGGAGTAGTAGGAGAAGGTGAGTGGCTTGGTGTAGTAGGCGTTGACGAGCTGTTTGCCGAGGACGGTCGCGCCGTGGATGGCACGCCAGCCCCAGTCGATCCTGCTCTCAGGTTGGTTCAGTGCCCAGGCGCTGTCTGTCGCGTCCGAGTTGTGCCCAGTGTCGGTAGACACTGTCGCCATCCCGTACCGTGCCCCAGAACCCCTAATTAACGTGTTAGTGTTTGCCTTTTCGGAGTACGTAAGACTCAACCCGGTACTCAGTGGTAAGTACTTCGTAAAAGAACCAAAAAAAAAAAGGAAGAAAAAAAAAGACAACGCACATCTCAATCCAATTAATCCCCCCTCCAAACCCCCCATTCCCCACCACCAAAAACCTCCCCGTCCACTCCTTGACCAACGGCAAAAACAACCCAATTCGGTATTTACTCGTTTCCGAACTCTGCACCGCTACAGTCACGGCACACAGCGCAGGCAAATTCGTCGGATCCACCGGAAACGCCAAATTCGCCTCCCCTTCGCCATAAGTCCCGCCTTTCTCAACAACCGCGATTTTCTCGAGGGTTGTGCCGGCGGGCAGGAGGGGGGTGAAGAAGGCGGTGTTGCATTTTGGTTGAGGAGTACCGCTTTTGGCGAAGACGGGAAGGGCGAGGAAGAGGGAGGTGAGTGTTATGAGGATTGGGAGGTGTGGCATTGTTCGTGGTTGGGGTTCATTAACTCGGAGGTAGAATTAGAACTATGAGACAACGTGGGTGATGAAATTGTAGGATACAGAGGTCATGGGGGGTTAATAAAGGTTTAATATCTGGGAACGGGGCGTTCCGTGGTAATGGGATTGATGCGGGAGATCGGCAGCGGATTGAGCTGTCAAGGGGGTGATACGAGAACCGGGTTGCGGTGTAGTGTAAAAACTATGAGTAGGATTGCGTCTGCATATTTACCAAGCTACGCCGTACAAAAACACCTGGTTGTAACCCCTGAACCTGGAACTTGGGCCCGTGCCTGTGTCTGTGACCTCTTCTTTCGAGGTATTCAGACGACGGCTCGACGGTATCTTGATGGGTGGAACACAACCTCGGTATCGTCATTCTGGAAGCATACTTGTGATTTGTTGCTCTCAAGACGAAGCCTCCCTTGGTTCTCAGGGTTGTTTCCATGGAGGCCAGGAAGCCAGGTTGCGGAACAGTCGGTGATTCAACAGTCATTAAGCGAGGTTAGCAACGCAATAATCCGACTGAGAGTACACTAAAAGTTGGTCGGCACATTAATAAAGCGCAGGGTGATGGCAAGGTATGCGCGTGGGCGGGGTCTGCATTCTCATGGGCTCCAGAACCAAAGGATTCTGAGTGCTTGGAGCTGCAGACGGCTTGGCGAGTTCCGCTCTCCCCGGATTCGATTCTGTTGTGTTACATGCCAGGAAGGAATTGAGTCTGCTGACCCGGGGGTTGCAAGCTCAACGTGGGACTGATACGACCTGTGGGACAGATGGAAGAAGAGGGTTGGTACAGTGAGTTGTTCGATGAAGGGTTCCAGAAGTCTTATGCTGACCCCTGAATGCTGCATGGAGTTCTTTCTTTTATCTTCAAACACTTGGGTTTCCGAGGCTTGTTGCTTGTCTCTTAAATAAGTGGGGCCAGCCAACGGCAAACAAGAGAAGAACCTGATAGTCTTCTCCAACCCGTCTCAACATTAGTCTGAGGGCCGGTTTATTCAGGTATTGGAGATAGCAGACAAGAAGAGCAAAAACAACTAGTCAGTCGTTGCTTTCCTTCGCGCCTAACACGTGATGGACATGCTAGACCTCATACGTTTAGCACTTTCTTTAGGCACCTTGGCCAAGGCTTAGCCTAACGTCATGTGTATTGTACTTGCTAAGCGTGGATCGACATCGTTCAATATCTCATTCTCGCAATAGATTCATCACTCTCATATTATCCCGAGACACCATGTACCCAAGATCCCCTCCACTACCCAACAGCATCATCACAACTTAAACAACCGCACCTCCTGACCACCACTCTCCCTAACCAGCTTCCGGTTCTTATACCCATACAACACCCTTAACCCAACCGACCCAATGGCCACCACAAACAACATAGCCGCATTAACCCAATGCCCCGTCGGAAACCCCCTAGCCTTCTCCTCATCCTTATAAATCCACACCCCCGGCATCTGCCCAATCCCAGCACCAAAACTAACATTGATCGCCACGGCCAAGCCAACAGACGCGGTGGAGTACACGTTGGAGGTCAGCCAGCCCAACATGGGCGGGATGCAGGCAAAGGAGCCGGCTGAAGCGACGATGAGACAGCCGTAGCGGTGGACGTAGGCGTCGGGGGGGAGCAGGGCGGAGGCCATGAAACCGATGCCGCCGATGAAGGCGAGGGTGGCGCTGTGGAGGCCGCGCGCGTTGAAGTGGTCGGCGGAATAGGAGACTAGGATTTGGGTCACTGGTGATTTGGTCAGTCTTGGTTTTTTTTTCCATTCAAAATTGACAGCATGAGAAAAAGCGAAGCAAAACAAGGAAAGGGGTAAACGGGAGAAGAGCTTACCATAGGCCGCAGCATACGGGGGCACCGTCATAAGCTGAGCTTGCAGATCGACATAGTTCAGCCCGGCCGTGATAGACGGCGTGAACAGCGACAGCGAGCTAAACGGCACAGAAATACCAAAGTAGATCAAATAATGCCCATACAACCGCCAATCCGTCAACGTAGCCTTCGCATCCGCCCAAGTCATGCTCGAGTGACTACTCTTACTCCCTTCCACCTTCAGCCTCGCCACCGCAATCTCCCTCTCCCGTCCCTTGAGAAACTCCTCCGGGTAATCCGGCAAAAAGAACCACACCAACACCGCCGACGCACACGACGGCGCGCCCTCAATCAAAAACAACCACCTCCACGCCGGCAGCCCCTGCGCCCGGTTCATATGCCCGATCCCATACGCAATCGCACCACCAAACGCACCCGCCAACGTCGCGCTCGCCAGGATAAACGCCACCCGCACGCTGCGCTCGTCCGTCCGGTACCAAAACGTCAGGTAATACACCAACCCGGGGAACAACCCGGCCTCGGCCATGCCCAAGAGGAACCGCACCCCCGCCGCAGCGGGGAAACTCCGCACGCCGGCCAGGCCCATGGTGATGGCGCCCCAGGAGAACATGAGAAACGCGATCCAGCGGCTGGGGCGGAGTTTTTTGAGGAGCACGTTGGAGGGGACTTCGAAGAGGGCGTAGCCGACGAGGAAGACCATGAGGGCGACGTTGAACTCGCGCGGGGTGGCGCCGATGGAGGTCTGCATGTCGTCGTGGGTGGTGGAGTTGAGGATGCGCGCGTTGCCGATGTTGGATCGGTCTAGGTTGCAGAGGAAGTAGATGAAGGCGGAGAGCGGGATGATGGTGAAGTCTTGGTGCCGGAGGAGGCGCCGCTCTTCGGCCGGGGTGTAGCTGACGGGGACGGCATCTTGGGTCTAGGTGAGGTGTGAGTGAATGGATTGTGGGCGTTGTCTGGTTGTTGGATATTGCTGGGGTGAAGTCAAAAGTGAAGGTGTTTCGTGAGCGGGCATACCTCGATTGTCTTGGGATCTGGGTCGGCGCTTTTGAGATCCTGTTGGGCGTGGTCCGCCTTCTCGGCGTCGTGCTCATGGAGCGATTCGGATGCCATAACGGCGGTGTGTGAGTTCTTGATCCAACGGATAAAACGATGGAGAGAAAATGGTTTGAAAATCTTCAACGGTTCACCAGCAACATGGCGAAGAAGCTCGCTCAATTATAGAGTTCGGCCGCTGTCCTGCGGGGAAGAAGCTCAACCACCAAAAAACACACAAAGTTTGGTTTGGTTCTTGGGGTCAGCGGTCTGGGGACCAAGAAAACTGCAGACACAACGCTGCAGACAGCAAAGATCGGCAAATTTAAACCCCCAGACTGGTCGCGACCCCAGCTTCCCCAGCCATCTAATCAATATTGGGCTGTCAAGTGTAACCTTTGACAGCCAGCTGCGGCCGGCAGACCGTCCGTGATGACCGTCAAAAATGACCGTTCCTCGAGATCCCCGGTCGGCATTCCATCAGCCGACATCCGAGTCAATATCCGTGTGCCGAGTGCGGGGAACGGAGAGTTTTGAGCACGGTTTCTGGGTTCTGAGTTCTGGGGAAAGCTGGTGTGGAGCGGTCGGACCTGCCTATTTCGGTGACACGCTGGGCACTTTGACTTTGAGAGTGGAACACTTTGAACTCTTCAATGTTTGTGAGATCCCCCTAGTTCTCGAAATGTCCGAGTTGAGGGTGAAGAGTTGGATTGAGGAGGCGGCTTCTTGGGCGTCGTAGAACGAGCTTTCTATGCATTTTTTTGAGTGAAATGACCGTTGCAAAAGGTTCGTGCTCCTGATGAGCTTGTCGTCGACCAGTCATGGGATACAACGCTACGGGACATGTTCTCGGCAGTTAAAGGTGGGATGCAACACTTCAATCCCATTTTATACCCATGGATGACAACATGTTAGCTAACCTTGAGTTTGATCAACGGCCGACGGTCGAATTGTGTTTTATTGTGGTCAACGATTTCTCAAGCAATCAGCATATCATAAGAGATCCCCAAGTTTAAAAGTCACTTTCTTGGCTTGGGCGATGAGTCTAAAAGATTTAACAATAAGTACGTATTTTCAACGAATACCTACGTATGAAGTAACACAGAGTCCACTACCCAGAGCTGGACAAGCAAATGTGGTATTTGGTCTCACTTAGAACGACATTCTCAATCACTTCATTATCTCAAGTTGATCACGGTTTCATTCCAAAACCAAAGTAACTCATATGAATGAAGGAAAATAACTTGAAAGAAATAGGTATCATCCAACCACAAACATAAAACCTTACCTCACCATCCTCCACCGCACCTTCAACTCCCTATCCGGTGCCGCAGCCACCGAGTTGGCGTAGTTCACATCATTTTGCGCTGCCCGATCCGACACCGACCCATCCGGCTTGAGCCAGGTGGGTTCCTCAATCTCAAACCTGGACACCACCATGGCCGCGGCCAGAAATACTTCTGGCTTTGCAATGTTGCGTCCAGGGCACATTCCAATTCCGCCACCTACTGTTGTTAGCTGGGATTCAACACAGACAAATATGGCATGTTTGTGAGAAACGTACCGAACGGGAAGAAGGATGCGGATCGCCCGGCTAGAGAGAACTCGAGCTTTGTCGAGGCCTGACCTGTAACTTCATCCTTTACTCGTTTCTCCTTGACATGACGGTATGCCCAAAACTCAGATGCCGGGTGTTCCGCCGTGCTCCCTACTAAACGTTAGCAACTGAGCAAATACCAACCGGATATGGGGAAGTCCAGGGCTAAACCTACAAACTGCTTCGTCGAGATGTCCCACTTCCGTCGGAGCTTGCAGGATCGAGCCCTTGGGCACCGTGTAACCGGCCACCTTGATGGGCTCCGCACATGTCCGGGTAATGAGCACGCCGACATGGAGACGGAGTACTTCAGTGTAGATAGATTGCAGAAGGGGCAGCGCGGCCAGCTTCCTGTGATCATACCCCTTGAATGAACCGTCCTGGTCGTCTCGGGGGAGTTCCGCCGTGGCGATTTCCTCCTTCACGGCCCGGAGCAACTCTGGGTCCTTGATGAGTTCCATGACTAGCCAAGTGCAGACGGGGATGGTGTTGGCGTGGAGGCTAGATCAGTTAGCATAATTATCAAGTAACGAGAAGAGAATCGCGGTTCATCAAAACATACCCAAACAACAACAAAATAAACACCGGCCCCATGCTCTCCGCCCCAAACCCAAACCCCCTCGCCCACTTCGCCAACCCCCTCGACAGCGCCGACCCAAACACCGGCTCCCACGAATCCGGCTCCGCCAACACCGGATCCGTCTCGGCCGCATCCCAGTCAAACTGCGCGTCCGCACTCTCATACCACCGCTGACACATCTCCGTAAACTTCGCTCGCGCCTGCACTGCGGGTCGGTTCAGCCAGTCCGGCACGCCAAACGCTAGGGTTTCGACGTGTTTTTCGTAGGACCAAAAGGCGTCGACAAAACCTGGGTTGACGTCGAGCGCGAGGGGGCCGAGGGTGGTGCGGGTTGCCGCCGCGGTCATGGTGCGCTTGAGGGTGTCGTAGATGTGGACGTTGGAGATCCATCCTCCGTTCGAGGGGGACGAAGAAGATGCTGCGATCAACTCCTCATCAAAAAACTGCTGAAACAGCCCTGCAAACCCATCCACCGCCTTCGTGCCCACCATCGTCGCATCATACAACCTATGCAACGCATACCACACCCTCTCATCCAACCCCATTGTTCCATTCCCACCAACTTCCCCTCCAGCGAGAGCAACCTTCGCGGCCTTAGCAGCAGCAACACTCCCCGTCCGCGGCACAGTCCCACTCCCCGTATCATCCCTCCTTAGCTTCTCCAAATCAGCCGGCGCGTACCCCGCGCTCTGCATGATACGGAGGATCCACGGGTCGGAGTGGCAGGTGGCGCGGAACATGGACGACGTGGCGTGGGGACCGCCGCGGACGAGGTAGAGATCGAGAGGGCCGAGACGGCAGCGGATTATGGGGTGGAGGGCTAGGGCGGTTCTGTTGTTTGGGGTAAGTAAGTGGTTGGTTTGGTAGGTTGGGAGGGTGAGAGTTTGGTGTTGAAGAGGGTTTAGTAAGAGGGCTGAAGACTAAGAGGGTGAGGACTAAGGAGGGAGGTGTGGATTCTGGTTAGGGTGAAGGGGCTTGCGGGAAGGATCTAGCTTGCTTGGCCGCTGGCTAGCGAGATGCTTGGTGCTAAGGCGCGGGAATCGATGGGGATCTCTTGGGATGTCTTGGATCATGAATGTCATGAGATCGTGGAGATCCCAGTAACTTGGTTAGACCATGATCAGTGATCAGTGTCTGACTTACCGAGCCCGGGTAATAAACAGCCGCTTGTTGGTCAAGAACTGCCACAGATTCGACACGAACGGGATCGTCTCGTCCAGTCGTGGCGGCCGCTTGGCATCGCGGTCTTGCTTGACGAAGAAAAACACGGCCACCAAGGGCAGAGTGACGAGCAGTGTTGTCAACGCCAGGTTGGATTGGCTCGCCGTTGCTACGGCCGTCATTTTTTCGATGATGAGCTGTGTGTGCGACGGCGGCGCGCTTAGCACGCCGGTCTGGTGTGTGCTGTTCATCGTGTTTGAGAAGAAGGCGTTTTCTCTTCTCGCTGAGTGTGTCCCTTCGAGAGATGGCGTTCACAGTTTTGAGGTTGATCCCAGTTCCCTGCATTACGGGTTAGCTGCCTTTCTCATTGCCCCTCTTCAGAATTAGACCACTTACACGACGACAACCTTATGATGAAGCACCGGTCAACTCAACTAAACAACTTGGAATAACCAGCAACAAAGTCAAGAATCCGAGTACAGAAGTTTAGAACTAAGAACAAAACCCAATGATCAAGGCTCCAAAATTCCAGCAAGAAATTACCTAGCAAAAAGCAACCAATACCCTCCATCCGGTTCACCACTTCCGGATCTGGCCCCCAGCTCAGCTAACTGCCCGAAATAGGCTCACAAGCACGGCGATAAATCCTCTCAGCAGCAAAGCTAGACAAGGCAGACAAGCGACAAGCGCCGGTTCGTCCAATACAATAGGCTCAAAGCCGTTCCCCCACCCCGTGGTTGCGGCACAGCACTTGAAGTTCCGAAGTCCTCCTCGGAGCTGGGGCAGTGGGCTCGCTGGGACAGGGTGCCTGCCACAAATGAGGATGGTCCGGACCGCTGACTGTACACACGTTGCACAACTTACACTCGGGCTGGCTGGACTTTACCATGCATGCAATGATTAGACGTGTGATATCCGTTTGTGTGTGTGCTGTGTGTCAGACAACCTGACAATTCATCACCCTCGAGATGATCTCAGAAGGGGGAGCCTAAAATGCGTCCCGTCTCTCCCGTCCGTCCGTCCGTCCGTTCGTCCCGTGTGACCGGTGAAAAGGTGTGTGAGTCTGGAGATAGCAAGTATCAACAGGATGACAAAACCGCCAAAAGTTTCTTTCGGGGATGTTCTCTCCCCGATTCGGGCATTGGTCTCGGTACCGCCCCATTCCTACTACCACGTCGTAAAAAACCCCTCTTCCGCTTCGTGGTTATCAGTGTGTGTGTTGCTCTGTATCGGCTGCGCCGCATCGTTTCAGACCTTGCCGTAAGTAGGTGGGGGTTATTGTATTGTATTGTATCGTACGTATTGGTATTTATCCCGGATCTTCCTCCGTCTATTTACTCCACGTGTATGTATTACACCAAAATGCTAAGCGACCCCCAAGGAGGGGCTCCGGACCTTCGCCCGGGCAGTGGGGTAACACATCTCCCTCCCCAGTGCCCCAAGGGAGTTAAACGAGACCGAGGTTCCAACGACGACGACGTTGATGAGGGAGACGACCTTGACGACTGGGACAAGGTTCATCACCCAAGTATCCATGGGTCGCACGTGCAAATATCCATGTAGCACGTTTTGCCGACTCGGCATCGGACTGGAGCAAGTGCAACTGGGCAGTCCCTAGGCTGCCGTGTTTTGTCGATGCAGATCGTGGTATCGTGAGTAGTGTATGGAGCTCTGGGGTTGGAAAGAGGGGCAGAATTGGACGGATGGTAACAGCCGTGAAATTACATTACCTGATGGAGTTATAGTGTGGCTTTGAGGTCCTTTCAGTCAGGGGAGTCGAGTTAGCTCCGGAGATCTCGGCTGGAACGACCTTGACGACTCGAGAGCCTGGCGGGTTTTGGCTCGTTTGTTGCCCGGTCTTGGTTAGGTTCCACGGGTACGGCGCGGGAGTGGCGCAGGAACAGATGGAGGGTGGGCATGGTATGATTGGTATCGTGACGAAGTGGGGGGATGTTGATGGCAGCGTAACTTCGTGACGGTGGCGATGGGCGCTGGTGCTGACTGTGCCGCAGGCTTCTGCACTGCTGGTGAGACTTCGCGCAGAAGATGGTAAGGATGGGTACCACTGCCGCAACACTGGGTGTGATAGGCTCCAATTTACCAGTCTGGCCAGGCCTTTCGTGAGCATGACAAAATAGAACGGCATTTCAAATTCCAAGGAGAGGTACGTTACGGCCCCACCAATGAGTAACCTGTACTGTACACTAATGTGTAAGTTTCATGACCCACCCCCCATCTCATCGACAAGCGCGAACAGGCGCGCAAAGAAGCGGCCCCTCTTGGAATGGTACGGTGGCATTAGACTTAACGTCGAACGAAAAGACGGGCGAGAAGGCCTATTATCGCGCTCGAGAGAACGGAACTTCCTGGCCGATTGCCCAGCGGGGTCATGATTTCGCAGGTTGTATCCGTACCGGCTCCCAAACCAACCCGAATCTGCCGATAAAAGTGAGGACTGAGGCAATAACTCGAGTGAGAGAACGGTCCTCGAAGTGTGCGGCGCATGCGGCGCGGCCCCGGAAAATCGACCAAAGGTCTGTGCTTCCGCTCCGGCCCGTGTCGTCTGATCTTTGTTTCGCTTCTCGCTCACCCGAGGCTTAGCTGGCTGACGCGGGGAAAAGAACAGGGGATGGATTGGGACAGAATTCGGCAGTTCAGGGTCAAGGTGTAACTCTCTCGACTGTGGTGTTGAAGTTGGGCGTTGGGTGTTGTGGTGACCGCAGAACGTACCTTTCCTCGCAATGGATGATTTGTCTTGCTTTGGTCTTGCCCCTGGGTCAGTCCAAATCTATTCGGTAGTTGTGACTCCAAAATGATCTTGATTATTCCAAAGACTTGACTGCATTTCGAAATTTGGATCCGGTCATAATTATACAGAATACACAAGCCCCAAGGTGGCTTAAGAAATTTACAGCAACGCCCTCCAAGAAAACATTAAACCTCCTAAAGTGCTCCCCTTCCTCCCGCGTCGATATCTTCCGACACGATATCCATCGCCTTATCCGTCCCCGAGTACGAAACCCGCCACTTACGCTCCGGGTCCCGGGGGTGCAGCTCGATGGGAATATCCTCGTCAATGACTGGGAACCCAGCCTGCAAAGGGGAGTTCTCCCACGTCGGCGTGGGCCACTTGCCCGCAACAGGCACAATGTCAAACTGCAGGACCAACAGTGAGGCAAGAGACAGAATCTCCGTGCTCGCAAAGTGCCGTCCGGGGCACAGCACGTGGCCGCCACCGAATGCACGGAAGGCAACACGGTTGGGCTTCTTCGCAGGCTTCTCCCCCGGCGCCAGTGTTTGCGGTGCAAAGCGCTTGTGGTTGAATTGGGTTGCGTCGTCACCCCAAGCGTTGGTGTCGCTGTGCTGAACCAGAGCCGGGGTCATAAGCATGGCCCCTTTCTTGAGTAAAAGAGGCTCACTGCCACCGGCGTCGATCAGAACGTCCTCGAGAAGAACACGTGGGCCAGGGTTCACCGCACGGAAGCGCAGAGTTTCTTGGAAGGTGCTCAGCAAAATTGGGCAGGCCTCCTTGATAGCGGCAAGGTCGAGGGAGCTGGTCGGGGTGCCGTCTTCATCTTGGCCCTCGGTCACAAGGGCAGAAAGCTCGGCACGGACATCGGACAGCACCTGGCTGTCTGAGAAGATCTGGTACAGTACCCACAGCGCACACGGAGTCGTGTTGCCGAGGACCGCAAACGCATTGCCAAGCTCTCCACGGCCGATGTCGTCGGTGGACAGGCCGAACAACTCGCCGTGATGCTCGACTCTCTTGCGAACAAGGCCGGATCCTTCCTTGTAGCCGCCATTGCGCATGTACTTGATCATGGCCTTGGCAGCAATCTCACGCGCTTGGTGCAACTTGGGAAAGAAGAGCCAGGCCATTGGGAACATCGATAGCGTGAGAAAGCCTGTCTCAAAAAGCCTCCAGGCTTCAGAGACTTCGGGGTCCCGGTAAGGGTTTTGAGGACCCCAAACCGCTTCTGTCGTCGAGTCCACCATCAACTTGCGAGACCACTGCCACAGGCCGAACTTCAGGTCAGCACCGCTTGAGGCACGTAGCTTGGCCATCTCGGCAACGTAGACCTCAATGGCGCGGCGGTTGATGGCGTCCAGGTCGGCACCGGGGGCCATGGCCGGCATGATGAACTTGGGCCAGCTGGTGCTGAAGCCGTGCTCACTCGTTAGGTCGCGCTTCATGACTTCCACAGCCCCCTTGCTCATGCCCACAACGTTGCCAGCATCGGCGGCGATGGAAGCGAAGCTGATAAGACGCCATTGCTTTTGGATTACGGGGATCAGATCCGTGGCGTTGACGATGTACATGCGTTGGAACGGCAGCCGCAGCGTGTAAATCGGCAGCCGATGTTCGTCCCTGGCACGTGTTAGCCTCATGTCACTTCCAGGCCCTCAAGCCCCGCTAGTATGTGACCTTCGCGGGGAATGTTACTCTGTGGACAAACTTACCTCAGACGGATGTGGAAGCGGGACTTTTCCCGGATCATGCCCACCAAGGGCTGAATAAACGGGATATCTGTCAGGATGGCGGGCGGCTCTCTCTTGTCTTGTGTGAAGCTCAACAACACGCGGAGAAACACGTAAGTTGCGGCGAGGCCACCAAAAACGAGGCTAATGGTGGGCGCCATGATTGGACAACGGATGAGATGGGACTCCGAGGCAATGGACCAAGAACTTGGGACGTGAAGGTCTGAAGGATTGGGAAAGAAAGAGGGGTTTGTCGCAGGTTGGTCAGATTCGAATCAAGATGCGATTGAGGGCATCTGCCGGTCGGATTGTAAAGATCCAAAGGGTTGCTAATGCAGAGGAACTCGGAAGGAAGAGGCGCTGCGTGGGGTGAGAAAGGCGCGAAAAGGCAAAGGATGGGGAAATAGGGACGACGGGAGTGCGGAGTGGAGTGAAGGTCTGCGGACCTGCCACTCAGTTTTGAAACAAGCGCGAGAGGGACGAGAAGAAGAGAAAAGGCCAGGTTCTCAGGGTGCGGCAGGCGCGTGTGAACCAACAGGAGGGCTGAAGAGGCCAGAGCTTTGATGTTGGTCGGTTACCCGATCGGTACAGTACCCCTCGCGGTGGGTCCTTGGTCATGCAACACCGTAAATGTGTACCTTACAATCGTCAACCTGCTTCTCACCTTAGGCCACAACGGAAGAAACAACTCAAGCATGATTTAGGAATGGAAAGAGAAGATCATAGTAGTTAAAACACTTGCCGAGTTTCTGGATCGATTCTCCGGGATACATGTGCGATGTCGGAAACATGTTCGTTGTGCGACGTTATTTTCAGACAGGTCGTGAACCAGGGTATTTGTCACCTGCAGACACACCCCGATTTTCCACGGTCACGCCCCTGGGACTTCCGGGTTCCCCTCGCCCCACATAGTCAGGAACGTCGGTTGCGTTTGTCACGCTAGTTGCGGCAGAGCGGGCAGCAAGAGAGCTGGAATCAGGCAACGAAAAATGCTGTTTATTTTCGTCGAGTTGATTAGAATTTGAGCGTTTGGACTTTTGCTGTCAAGATGAAGATCGGTTCTCGGGAAAGAAAAGAAAGAGTGGCCGAAAATGAAGACCAGGGGAGAACTCAAACCGCTGGGCGCGGTGCTCGCACGCAGAAGGCGCTGGGGGCCGAGATCTCGGAATGGCCTGGCCACCGATGAATAAGTGGGGTCGTGGGACAAACAGAGTGAATCCCGCAATCCGTTGCAGCTTCAACGTGCAAACAACTCGATCTCTCATCTCGCTTCTCTCCCGCACGCATGATTAACAGCGGCCTGTTATTGGGCAAACGCATTTCCGGCCGCTTTCCTCATTGCCGTCCCCGAGCCACACATTGAGAGCCTCGCCTGCTCAACCTTGTTTCGACGCTGACTGTGCCGCCCCAAGGAGGCGTTCAGTTGCTCCAATGTCTCAATACCTGGATGACAGTGGAAGGTCGTGTAACTTTTGTAATTACCTAATGTTGCCCAGGTACAGTACACATGTCGGACTTCTTAGCTGCCCAAGGGGGAATTCGAGAGTGCACTATTCGTAACTAATGAACCTGGAAACCTCACTCGGATTTCCTCCGACTGCCTGGTCCATCCCTATCAGGCCCTACTCAACAAGGATAGTACGGATATAGAGAAGAATACCCATCTCCCCAACTGCCATGATCCATCCCGAAGACACACACTGTCGAGACACTAGCCGCCTGCGCCACATGGTTCTGCAACTGCGGTGGTGTCAGCGGCGGGTTATGCGCCGCAGAGACGATCCAGTCGCAACCCCCCTTCTAGGGCCCCTCTCGCCCCCCTCGCCCACCCACTTAGCTTGAGGATGGGTTGCACTGCATCTCACGCTCACTCAAGGGCCAAAATGGTGGTTCGCGAGTGGACGAGGATGATGCTGTCGGAGCCGAGCAAGGACTAAGGGCAGTAAAAAGGGACCGACCCGACACGAGGAAGCGGGATGTTGTGGGACACGGAAAGCTTTCGTTGATAACTGATGGTTCACGGGAAGCTCATATCCCATCCACCCGCCCCCACCATCCATCATCAACCGCGTGGCTCGGAGGATCCGGATCCTCTGACTTCTTCTAAGCCTTATCCTTCCCCGGTTTCGTGGTCGAGATAATATCAGCAACCTGTTCCCCGGATTGGATCGGTTGTGCTCTTTTCTTCCTTCTCTCTTTGTGCGAGGAAGCCCATCATATCACGGACCACCGACCACCCCCTGATTAGACGCGACCAACCGAATCACCCGCGGCAATGTCGTCCAATGATAATGGTAGTGGCCAACCACTGTTCGCCCCAACCGGCAACGACAACATCGCCGAGTTACCCTTCTACGTATGTCAAGACCTCAAACGGTTGGCGGACATACCTCTGTTGTGTCTAGGAGCAAGAGCTAACAGACATGAAAGATCCTAACATGGGTCTTCTTTGCGCTATGCATCATCGCCTTCGCCGTGCGCGTTTACATCCGCTTCGTCTGCTTCCGCAAGTTCGTCCTCGAAGACTACCTCATGCTCATCGCACTCTTGATGCACAGCGCCGAGGCCATCCTGATTCAACTGTTTGTCGGGTATATGTACGATGTCGAGGCCGTCGAGAAGGGCGACTTTTCCGTGGTCGGGCCGGACTTCTTCCCCAATTCCAAGAAAGGCTTCACGGGCCTGGGGACAAGCGTCAACCTGACGATCGTCGGCGTGTTGATTGTCAAGATCAACTTCCTGATCTTCTTTAAGCGGTTGGGGGCTCATATCAGGAAGTTTAACATCGCCTGGTGGTGTGTCCTGGTGTTCACCGTGGCTGGCGCCATCACGCAGATTGGTATGCAAACATTTGGGTGTTTCTTCGGCAGCACCGACTATATCTTCAGCCCGAACTGCGCGGCGGAACCAGCCCTGACGCGCATCTTTATCAATGCCATCTACTCGGCTGTCATCGACGCTGTCTCGGATATGCTGAGTGAGTACTCCCCTGGGTTGAGAATAGAGCTCTTTTCCTGCTGCATCACCAAATAAGCCACTAATGCCCTTTACTCTAGTTGTCTGCTTCCCTGTCTGGATTCTCTGGGGTAGTGGCATTAGCCTTCGCAAGAAGATTGCCCTTACTTTCGTCTTCTCTCTGGTGTGGCTGACCATCGCTATTACCATTGTGCGCGGCAGCATCTTCCACCAACAATACAGCATGGCTGCCTCGGGTGAGGCCGCCACCATGCAAAGCGCCACCTTCACTTGGTTCTGGTTCTACATGGAGTTCAGCGTCGCCTTCCTGATCGCCTGTCTCGTCTCCTTCCGTTCCCTCTTCGTGCAGCGCGCTAAGAAGGAGAGCCAGCCGCGTCAGGAGAAGGCCTGGCAAGAGGCCGCTTATCGCAGTGCCATGCGCCGTGCGCAGCTGCGGAAGGAAAAAGGGCTTATGGGCAAGTGGCACGCGCTCCAAGATACTATGCTCGACAAGTTCAAGACCCTCGAAGGCTGGACCGGGAGCGATGCCGAGACGCTACACGGTGGCAAGGGCGCGCTCCCGAGTGTCCCCTCGGGTTTGATGACGGTCGACTTCCAGGATGACACCAACTGGATGAAGAACCGGTCGGCATCAGGTGTGAGGACGGTTTCGTCCGTGGAGCCACCCGCGGCCATCTCGGAGGAAGAGTCGCCGCTTTACCAATACCAGGTCAGCCCGCCGTACGAGCCGTACGAGCAACAGCGGCCTCAACAACAACAGCAACAACAGCAGCAGCAATCACCGCAATTTCAACCGCCGCGGTATTATCATCAGCCGCAGCAACCGCAGCAGGCGCAGTATCAGAGCTACCAGTCATACCACAACGACCAGTATCAATACCAATACCAGTCTCAGAACAGCGTACCGACTGGCTCAGTACACAGCCAGGAGACGCTTTTGCAAGACCTAGAGCCGGTTCACCTCAAGCCGGTGACCAGCGTGGGTGTGGCGAAGTAGTTGCCTATCACTCTAAATTTTTCTTTTCTATCCATTTTCTTCTACTATTGTCTTGTTCAAACCTCTTATTTTGTTGGAAACGGCGTTGGGAGCATGGTACCTTGGCGTTTGCAACGCCGGGTGGACTGGAGTTTGTGGTTGTCTTCATGGCAGATTATTATGATTCCCTGGGTTGGTGGAGGCATGGAAGCATGGGGCGATGTGTGTATGAGATGAAACATGTGTATAGTCATACAGCGAAGTACAAATCCAGTTCAGTGTCCAAACTTGTACATGTTTTATTTGTCCGTGATGTGATTTAAACTTTAAAAAACTTCTCCAAGACTACCGCACAATCGGACTCTCTCTTCGCTCCAACACGCCCGTTGGAAAACATATCGTGAAAAGTGAGCCAAACCCACGTGCTCCGCGAGTGAGCGACGAACGGATCATGGACATCGTTGACGCAACCCTTGGCAAAGCAACCCCCGCCGACCGGCCACCAGCAGGGCACTTCCCCCTCTCTTTCCCTCTTTCGGCCCTCTCATCCTAGTCTTTTCGCTTATCTCATGCTGAGGGTTACAGTGGGGGAATACCTTGCTAAGCTCGAACGTACCGTACCGTATCGTATTTTACATCCAACCTTACCTTACATGTATTGATCTTACGGTGGTATTGAGTGACAGAATCTGACCTCACCTCACTTTCTCGTGTTGCGTCGCGTTGTGTTACCCTGCCGAGCCTGGTGCCATTTGGCTGTGTTCTGCCCTGCGACTGCAACCTTACGCCTCGCATCTGCAGTTTTAGCAAGCGAAGAAGGTTTTGGAAGAAACCGTATTGTCTTTTTTATTTTGCCGTGAAAGTGGTGTGTGTATGATACCGTTGTACCGCAGAGAGTGCTTTGGGATCCTTCGGCGGCGTGTATTACCACCTTCTCGTGTTGTCGTTCCGTGATTTATCGCGAGGCGTTCTGAGGAATTGTCGAGTGGAAGTGACCTGATGTTGTCCAAGGTCATTGCAGAGTGGAAATGCATGCAGTGAGCGAGCCAGAGGCGGCCGCCCGGAGAAACTGTAAATCGGCCTATCTCCGCCGTCTAGGGCATCTCGCCGCTGTCCTTCAGCGCACACCCCCCCTGTCGTCCCGAACATCAACTCTCCCCCACTCAACGAAACGATCCAATTCCTTGGTTTGTTTCCTTGCTGCCTGGCGCCAGTTTGCGATCTGCTTGGTTCACCTCCGCACTGCCCACGACAAATGCAATCACCAACTGGGCCAGTTACCCGCTGTGCCACGCTGCCGAGTATCTGCCGAATCATCCCAGCACTGTCCAGCAATGCACCTGCCGTGTGCGCGCTTAGGTTTGCCGCGCCACGGGAAGGAGCGGCCTGGACCAACGGAGCGGACTCGCTCGGTAACATCTTGCGGCCTCACGATGTGATTGTGTCCCCAGCCCACGACACAATTCCACTCCATTCTGTCGGATCCATTCTTCATCCCGTCGTTTCCGGGGGTTCGCCATCTCGTCTTTCGCCGGCGGGATTTCGGGGCGGGGAAGAATCAATAACCCCCACCAAGTTCTCCAGAGCGTTCCATCGTGTCTCTCAGTGCCGTCGCATCGTTTGGTGGCATCAGCGCAAAGAGCAGGGGCAGCACGAAGAATCGACATCGGTGCCTGGTTTTCCGCGATTCTTTGCTTGTTTTGGCCGTTGCGAGGAACCTGGGTAGCTTTGCCGAGGACCGAATTGTGCTGAATACCAAGTCGTGTGTTCATGGATGCCCGGCTTTTGTTGTTGTTGCTCCCTGCTCGAGCCCTGCCCGTCCGTAGCTCGCTTATCGACCACCACGAGGCTCGACAAGGTTGAGTTGATGATCCCCTTCTCTGCCGTCCTCGGTTCCCGAACTTTTCGTTTCGTTTCATTTCATCATCCTGGGCTTCCTTTTTTATCCACGAACAACGCTTGGGCGAGCTGATGACCATCTTGAGCCTTCCTTGCGTCCATGGTTCCCAGTTCCCACCAAGCCCTGGGTTCCACTTCGTCAACGGTCGAACCTGTGTCCATCACGCAGCGGGGCGCAGTTCAGGGGGAAGTCCCCGCGTCGCAAACCCGCCAGTGAAGGGGGTGATCGTCTGGACAAGGAACGTCTGCGGCACAGTATTCGTACCCCCAAGGCCATTCTTCTCTCCGAGGAAAACCTGCAGTTTGATGGACAAGGTACAGCACAGTCAGATGGACCAGCGTGACTGGTGGTTCATGTCCAGCTCTCTCCGGCGGCCGGAGCTACGCCTCCCCCGCGGCTGCGAATCTAACGTTAGCCTGGCCCCCTGGTTGCGATTGGTTAGCCCCAACCCGGTCTGATCTGATCGAGCCCCCCTCGCTTCCTGGCTTGCCGGGACAATGGAACGACGACCGGTCGCTTTCTGTGTCTGGTTGTGGCGAAGGATTTGGCGCGCGGCGCGGTTATCGGTTCGGAGGCTAGTGAACCGGACGACGATGTGGGCCTTGGTGAGTCGAGGTGGGCCATTGTATCGTCGAAATGGAATGGATGAGGCGGAGAGAGGGGCAAAGCCGCGGCCGCGTGTGAAGTCCTATGGATGGTATGCATCGGTCCTCTGGTCCTCGCCCGTGTGCAAGTACCCCCGAACGCATCCATGTGATAGCCGACGATGCGCCTGTCTGCGCCTTCTGCTCTCCGTCCTCGTCTGGTGCAGAATACCCCCTCCCCACAGAGTGGCCCAGCACCCCCAAGTGGCGTGCCAATCTCCCTTCGTTGCCGTCCGGGGCCGTCCCGGAGAGAAGGCTGAGGCGTTTATCGCGTTTCACGAACTCCTGCTTCCTTCCCTTTTGCTTCGTCTGTTCTCTATTCCCTCGTAGTGGTGGTGGGTGCGGTTATCGGTGGTTGTTCGGTTCGGCCAGTCAGGCAGCCGGCGGGTTCTTACTTCTCGTTCGGGACTTTGGCGTTGTAAATCGTTTCGGTGGGAGGGGGTCAATAAGGTAGGGTAGTAGGAGGGCCGTTGGGCTTTATGTGTCATCCCCAGAGGTTACACTTTTTTAAAAGTCAGCATCGAACCCCTTCCCACCTCCCTCTCAGAGCTTGGACCCATATCTTGACCGGACTCCCCGAAGAACCCACCTCATGATCCCTCGCAGGATCCTCCGGGCTGCAGAGCAACAGAGCAAGACAGCCAGTCTCTTCTCTTCCCAACCTCACCGCTTGTTGTTGGTGTTTTTACACTTACTCGGTTAGCTAGCTAAGCTTCCTAAGCTGCCCCTAGCTCCCCTCTTCTTGACATATCTATTCGCTGGCCATGGCCTCGCTACTGCTGGCCCTTGCGGCCTTCCTTCTCTGGGCAACAGCCTGGACTGTCTACTCTGCGTATACTTTATACTGCAACTACCTCGAGGCCCGCACTCTCGGCGTGCCCATTCGTATCATCCCCATCGACCATCTCAACAAGCTCTGGTTGCTCGTCGACAAGCAAGTAGTGGCCCTTGTGCGCCGTCTTCCGGGGGTACTGGGCAACAACAATTTCACTCGCTTCAACTACCGCGGCTGGCACGAAGATGACGGACTCCGGGCTCACGACGAGATGGGCGAGGCCTTTGTGCTTTGCACGCCCTCGCGCAACTGGCTGTACCTGGCGGATCCGGACGCTCTGATCAACATGTATCGCCGCGGAAAGGATTTCCCACGGTGGGTGGAAATTACCAGTATGTGTTGGCCCCTCACAAATTTCTGCCTTTTTATTATAGGTGTGCCAAAACCACTAACACGAGCTTGCAGAAATGCTGGATGTCTTTGGCGGCCCCACGATCGCCACGGCCTCAGGCGAGGAATGGCGGAGAATCCGCAAAATCTCCAACTCTGCGCTCAACGAGCAATGCAACGCCATTGTCTGGTCCGAGTCAGCCGCGCTCGGCGAGGCCATGTCGAACTACTGGGCCTCTCAGGGTGTCTTCACCAGCGTCGGCGAAGACTCCCGCACAGTCACGCTACATGTCCTCTCCAAGGCCTGCTTCGGCCAGTCGCTCCCCTTTGAGGGCCACCACGGCCGTGCCTCGGACACCAGTGCCTCGGCGAGTTTCCGGTTCTCTCTGCTGACCATCATGGAGAATGCGTTGCTCATCTTGGCTCTGACACCGAGTTTCTTTACGAACCGCTGGTTGCCGATGCCTGCGGCGTGGCGTAAGCTGGGTGAGGCGTGTGATGCATTCCGGGGCCATATGCGCCAGCTTTACCAACGCGAGTTGCGTGTGCTTGAGGAGAAGAAGCTTACCCCTGGCGAGGAGTCGTTGGAAAAGAAGCGGGATTACACCCTCATGGCCGCGCTAGTACGGGCATCGCAGGAGCGGCCGGACGAGAAGGATGAGGAAGACCGGCGGTTCGCGAACCTGACCGAGGCTGAGATTTACGGAAACATGTTTGTGTTTGCTTTTGCGGGCCATGATACCACCGCTCACTTACTCACCTACGCTGTGTAAGTCACCCTTGGCATAACCAACCACCCTTTCCTTTCCCCCCAATAACACACCTAAATACTAACAACAAACCCCCAGCTTCTTCCTCGCCGCGAACCCCACCATCCAAACCTGGGTCGCAGACGAAATCCAACAAGTCCTCGGCACCCGCCCCCGCTCCGAATGGGACTACCACGCCGACTTCCCCCGCCTCAAGCGCTGCCTCGCAATCCTCTACGAAACCCTCCGCGTCAAGACCCCCGTGTGCGAAGTCAAATGGACCGAAGACCGCGCGCAGCAACTGCGTGTCGCGGGCCAGATGCTGACCGTCCCGCCTCAGACGCTCATGATCCCTAGTTATTTGTATGTGCATAAGCATGCGCGGTATTGGGGGAGTGATGCGATGGAGTGGCAGCCGGAGCGGTGGATTGCGACGAGGGGGGCGGTGAATGAGGCTGGGGGGTTGGGAGAGGGGGGTTTGCACGCGGGGAATAATGGTGGGTATCATCGCCGGGCTAGGCCACATGTTGTTGAAGATGAGAAGGACGAGAGTGCGGACATCTCACAGGAGGGAGAGGAAGAAGTTCTTCTCCCGCCGCCGTCGCGCGGGAATTACCTGGGCTGGTCCGAGGGTGCGCGCGATTGTCCCGGCAAGCGGTTCTCGCATGTTGAGTGGGCGGCGTTTTTGGCGGCTATGTTTCGGGATTGGAAGGTTGAGCCGCAGCAGTTGCCTGGCGAGACGTTTGCGGAATCGCGGACGAGGGTGCTGGACTTTGTGGAGAAGGATACGGATTATGGGGGTTTGTTGTTGCAGTTGATGCATCCGGAGAAGGTGCCGCTTGTTTGGAGTCGGCGGTGATTCTTTTTCCTTTTCTTCTCCCTTTTCTTCTTCTTCTTCTTCTTCTTCTTCTTCTTCTTCTTCTCTTTTTCTCAAGTTGTATTTTCTTCCTTTTCATCTTTTTCTTCTCTCATTTTCCCCTTATTTTATTTTCTTCCTTTTTGTCCCTTTCCTCTCTTCTTTCTGCTTTTATTTTGGTTATGGTGGAGACCGGAAGCTATGATGATGATGACCACGTTGGTGAAGTGGGTGTGTGCATTGCTGCGGATAGCGTTGATATTCCCCTCTTGGATTCATGTACATATTTTGGCATTGTGTTAGATACCCGTGCGGACTACAGAGGTAGACCTGGCATTTCCTGATGTTTGGGCTGAGGAAGACTAGATCTTGGTCTTGAGTTTCCTTTACTGTATGAACAGAATACACTCAACTTGTTCTTCACACTCAAAAGTTCCAAAACGGTTTATTGGTTTATCTCATGTTTGTCACTCTTCTCTGGTACGTACCTAGACGTCCAGCGTACTCTTGACTCCCACCGGCGCCGGATAGAGTCACCGATCATCTCACTCGATGTCTCACATAAACCACCAACTCAAATGTGACAGGCCTGGCCCCCGAGCCCCAAGAACACCCGAAGACGCAGTAATCAGCTCGGCAACGCTGGCCTCACCTCATCACAATGCATGCGCTCTCTACATACATCCTCTCTACAATTGGCAAATAATTCGCTAAACACTCATCTCAAAGCGCTCTCAACCAACCTCTGCGCACAACACTAAAGCGGCACAGGTTGTCGTCACTTCCGCTTTGCTCTCCGGCGCTGCCCGTGGCCACTCATGTCGGCTCCGGCAATTGGCCGACTGCCCGGGCTGCCCGCCGACCCCACGCCTGTGGCTGATGAAGGAGGCTCCTTTCTGATCAATGATACGGGCGGTTGACGAGTTCTGCAGGTTGTGAAAAAGAAAAAAAAAAAGAAAGGCTGCAGATGAGGACGGGAGGTGAGGTAGCTCCGATAACTTGCGTCTGACAGGCGTCGCTTGGCTGTGTAAGTGTGGCGGGTGCTTCTTGGTTCTCTTCACCGGCTCTCGCTTGTGGGTGGGTGGCCGTGGCAGGAGGGAGAAGGGAGACGGTCGGTCTGGGCAAAACCGGCTGTGGCCGTGAGCTTCATGCAGGTGATTTCCAAGCGTCGTTGTTAGTGCCAAAATAAGCGCCGTGTGGGGGCGGCCGCTGAAGGAAGAGACGAGACCTGAGCTGGGGTTCGTCTGAAACCCCACAGGACTTCCGTGCGGAGATTCTATTTTGGGTATTTCAAGAAAGTCGGTACGGATAACACGTGTTGTAGTTCTCGAGAGGGGAAATAATTCATGAAACACAAAAGGTGGTCATTTGGTGACATTCTCTGGCTGTGGCGAGTGATATTCGTGCTGCCTATCACGCTCAGTCGTATCGTTGAAACCCCCAACGCAGTTTTACCAACGAACTTACCAAGCGCTGCTGCGCTGCTTCGTAACAACGCCTGTGCCGCGAAGATGCAGCGCGCCCGGAGAAAGTTCGGGGGCATCCATGGCAACTGTCCCTGGGACTTGCCTAATTGGGATGACGATCGGATTGTTTTAAAGACACCCCACCATGTTTTCTCCCGTCACGGTCGATGGTATTTAAGTGGGTCTGTTCTGTATGTAATTACATCTGTATCCATTACGGCCCTGAGGCGGGCTGAGCTCCGCCCCTGAGGAACGTCCACTCGCCCGGGACCGAGCAGGGAAGTTCTCGAAGGGGCCAAAATTTGGAATGATGAAAGTTGTCGGGACAATCCGACACGAAGCACTTCACTTTGCCGGGCTGTTCTGCCATTTCCCCCCTCGGTTGATGTGGTTTCTGTTGCTTGGTGTTTTTGGTCACCTAAATTTCACGAGTCGAGTGTGTGCAATTCTCACGAATCGTGTGTGGGGTACGTGACTTACACGCATTCTCTTCTCTGTGAGAGACCGAACCGTGCTTCTTCTCAACCTCGGGATCTGAGACCATTCCAAGTCAGGAACACCGTACCGCCATCATGGCCTCCTTACTTCTCCCAGCTGTATTCGCAGTCTTGGTTGTCTTTTGGCTGCTCGGTTACCTTTTCTCAGCGCCTTACGATCCCCAAGAACCACCACTGGTCAAACCCAAAATCCCCTTCATCGGCCACATCATCGGCCTCCTCCGCCATGGCACCAGATACTACTCCATGATCGCGTATGTCCCCTCACTCTCTCCCTATGAACACTTCCCACTAACTCCCCCCCCAGAACCACCACCCACCACCCCATCTTCACCCTCCCCGTCCCGCGCGGCAAAATGTACATCGTCACCTCCCCCTCTCTCATCGCCGCCTGTGACCGGCGCGGCAAAGTCGTCTCCTTCGCCCCCTACGTAGTCGAGTTCGGCAAACGCATCCTAGCCGGCAGCGCGCACAGTGTTGGGCTGCTGTCAGAGGACTTGCTGGAGGAGAAGGGACCGCATGGGAGTTTGCGGACTGAGACTATGGCGGCTATGCATCGGTCGCAGGTTCCGGGGCCGTACTTGGATGAGATGATGAGGGTTACGTTGGTGAGTTCGGTTGGGTTTGTGGATGAGACGTTGTTGGGTGGTGGTGGTGCGGGGGAGGGAGTGGAGGTTGGGTTGTTTGCGTGGGTGAAGAGGTTTATGACGGTTGCTGGGACGGATGCGGTGTATGGTGCGGAACGGAATCCGTTTCATGATCCGGAGGTGGCGGATAGTTTTTGGTGAGTTCTCTCTCTTTTCTTGTTCTCTCTCTCTTTGGCCTACGACAAGTGCCACACACTAACACCTCATCCAGGGCCGTCGACAAAGACTTTGCCCTCCTCGGCATGATGTTCCTGCCAGATTTGCTCGCCCCTAAAGGTAGCCGCGGCAGGAAACGTTTCTTCCAGGCTTTCCGGGAGTACTACGCATCCGGTGGTCTCGAGACGGCGTCCTACCTCATCAAGGCTCGGCACGAGGCCAACAAGAAATACGGCATCTCCGACGACGACATTGCCCGCTTCGACCTCGGCGTCTGCACCGCCCTGCTCGTCAACACAGTCCCCGCCATGGGCTGGATGCTCTGTCACGCCTTTTCCAACGCGACCCTGCTCGCCACGCTCCGAAGCCAAATCGAAGCCGTCGTTTTCCCCAACGGCGTTCCTCCTCCCTTTGGCACCACTACTAATACAGCAACAAAAATCAACATCCACACCCTCACCACCTCTATCCCCCTCCTCGAGTCCTTCGTCCGCGAAGTCCTCCGCGTCCAAAGCAACAGCGCCTCCGCCCGTTTCGTCCTCCGCGACACCCTCCTCCGCGACGACACCACGGGCGCCTCCTACCTCGTGAAAAAGGACTGCTTCCTCGGCATGCCGTCGGCGCCGGTGCACGGCGACCAGACGGTGTGGGGCCCGGACGCGGGGGTATTTGATCCGGAGCGGTTCTTGCCCGAGCGCGTGGAGGGGAAGAAGAAGGTGCCTGCATCGGCGTGGCGGACGTTTGGAGGGGGGAATGCACTGTGTCCAGGGAGGCATTTGGCGTTGAGGGAGATTATGAGTGTGTTGGTGGTGTTGGTGTTGAGGTGTGAGATTGAGCCGTATGAATTGGGGAAAAGGGGGCCGTGGCGGATTCCGGCGAAGAGACATCATATTTCGACGAGTATTCTGACGCCGAAGGAGGATATTAAGGTGAGGATTCGGCCGAGGGAAGGCCTGGAGCATGTTAGGTGGGAGTTTGTGTGGGAAGATGAAGCGACTGGGGTGGTCAGCAGTTGAGGTTAAATTCTGTGAATGTACTTTGAGCCACTTTTTCTTCATAAATCCACTGTCTTGAACCCAACCTACACTTTCAACCAGTACACTCGTTGTAATTGAGGATCGGATCCATCCGGAGCCCTTATACAACATTATACCCTCATGGCTTTTTGAGTGGCTGCTCATACTTGTCGAAATTCCAGGTAGTATACTTGACGACCATTTTCGTTAATTATGTGTGTTGTTTGGACTCTGATAAGCCAATCATTTGAATCTCCACCAGACTGAACGCTCTTAGCAGTCTAAATAATGAGTGGGCCTCTTGAAAACCTTCGGAACCGAAGGGCAAGCACTCAAAAGACCTTTCAGGCGTGAGAATGGAATAACCGTACCTGGTGTGGTAGATTCGACGAGGTTGACATTGTTTAACACGAGTGGCTCCCAAAGATTCCCATGTGACTACCAGGTAACTTAGATACCAGTCCTGGACCCAGTTTCCTTTTGCAATTGAGACGACTCTGTATGATTCAAAGGTGGTTCGAGAATGAGACTTTAAGGGAAGGTTACACCCGGTGGCTTGCTCTTGCCTTCCAGAATGAGGGCCCAAGTTCCCTTGGTTTTGAAGTCTTTGTCTTGTATCATCTATACAACTTTCTCTTTGTGAGAAAATTGTCAATCATGGGCAGTGCTTGTTAACTCACCTTTCGATAAATTCACAATTCTTATTCACAAACGCTTGTCTCCCTTGAAATTTCTGCATGCCAACTGTATTGCCCTGACCTTGCGAGGCAGCAAACATACTGCCACCAACACCGTGATTTCGCGCCAACAGCATCAACCCGTAACCATAAAATCCAGGCACGAAGCCCAGTCACCTGAACAGAACAGCCGCGCGGGAAACATTTATTTCATTGTCCATCACCTGACATTACGGCTTTTTGACCTCCCAGGCCGCCTTCGAGGTCAGCCTCCCTTCCACCTGCACATGGCTTGACAACGTGTAATCAAGTAACCGCCCCAGCCATTTTTTTCAAGCGCTGACGGGGGTTGGACATGGCTCGCTTTGTTGGCTGCCACGGGACTGCGTAGGGCTGGCCGCGCCAGTACCGCCCTGATGTTTTGCCCGTGACGTTCTGACACGCCCGCGGCCTCTGAAGTGCACGAAAGGGGATAAATATGGGAGGGTCTCTAAGGGCCACTGATCCTTCCTCCACCTCTTATTTTTGAGTAGACAGACCGAATTCGACCTCCCAGATCATGGCGAACACTTAGAAGGAAAACAGGATCAGCGAGAAAACCAAAGAGAGAAGAAGAGAAGGTCAATATTTCAACGCAACATCTCCAACGACACGATGCCCGACCCGCAACAAATGGCGGGAAGTGGGCTTTCGTGCAAGGGATCCTGGGGCTCCCTTGACGATTTGCGCCCCTCTGATATCAGAAACTACCTCTCGATACTCGACACACTCAAATCAAATGGTGTCTACGAAGAATACAAAGCGCCGCGGATCGTGATACTGGGCTCGCCGTCGTCAGGCAAGACGGCCGTGCTGCGAGAACTCACGCATGGCCTGTGCGACCTTCGCGACGGCAGCGGATTTGACCGCGAGGGGAAGCACGTCACGACCCGATTCGCGACCAAGTACGTGCTGAGCCGATCCCGCGAAGAGTCCACGACGGTCAGCCTCTGTGGCTCTCCGCCATTCTGGGCCCAGTGTGGGCGCCATGATAAATGGCCGAGGCCTAAGAGGGTGGATGACATAGAGCAGCTCGATGAAGCCATTCTCAGTGCCAAGCGGCTGCTGCAAGAGGACAACTCGGCCAGTCATAACCCCTCAGATGCTGAAACGTCGGCGAGTGTGCACGAGTTGTGCATCGATATCGCCGGTCCGAACCTCACTCCCCTAACCCTGGTCGACTTCCCGAGCATACTCGAGAACCATCAGCAAGAAGGCCTGGCGCCCCGAAACTCGCCCTTGGTCGACACCGTCGACTACATGATTAAGACTTACTTAACGGCCCCGGAGAGCATGCTCCTAGCTGTTGTCTCGGCCGACGAGCCGCTTTCGCTGCAGGCTGAGTTTGTGCTGAGCCAGGAGCGTCGCTACGACGAAGAAGAACACCGCACCATTGGTGTGGTCGCGAAACCCGGCGGGGCACCGGCCTCGGCATCCGACAATAATGAGTTTCTGGATCTTGTTTGTGGAAACGGAAAGCATGAGAACGGGAAATACCAGCTGAATCACCCGTGGCACGTTCTACGAACCCACGCGCCCGGCGAGAAACCGGTAACCTCCGAGGAGTTGAGGTCACACTTCTTCCAGGAGAACCCAAGTTGGTGTAAAGTTCCCGGAGACCAGAAAGGCGTGCTTTCTTTACGAAAGCGGATCAGGGCCGTGGGACAGATCTATCTCGACCAGCAGATCGTTTCGCAGTTGTATGCTTCGATACAGAGGACTCACAGTCTTTGGATGAGGATTTTGCGAATCCACCAGACACGCGTTGGTCTCTTGGAGCAGGGGAGCCAGGAATCCCGGAGAGAGGCCCTGCTGGGTGTGGCCAAAACGTTCAAGCAGCTGGTGCAGGATGGGATCAGCAACGGGAAAAATTCAAGTCAGTTTGTCGACATGGAGAAAGCGTCAAACCCAGGGCACGCCTTATGGGAGGCGTTGCGCCTCGCTCAGGAGGATTTCAAAAAGGACCTCAAGGAAAGGGGGCATGGGTTCGTGGTGCTAGACGACCAGGACAGAGCGGTAGGTCACGATGGCGGCGGGCATCACAAGGAGCAAGAGGGCGAGGAGGATGACAACCGCGGCGAAGTCGAGGACAGCGCCAAACCCCGCTTTCTCGATTCTGAGTGCCCCCCGGTCCGACCTTCCAGAGCGCCTGACCAAGGCCGAGCTAGTCCAGTCGTGCCTGGAAGAGCGGCTCGTGAGCTTCCCGAGTAATCCCTGCTCGGTGCTGGCGAGCGTGTTGATGCGAAGGCTGACCCAACGGTGGGAATCGTCGGCATCGCGTTATATCGAGGTGGTGGCGCGGAACGTGCAGCCATTTATCCAAATCACGTTATGGCAAAGCTGTATCCAGGAAAACTGGAGCGGACAGGAGAAGGACCATGCTAAGAAGAGAGTCGCTCACGTAAGCCCTACCTACAAGGCGCTCATGGACCGCTTCGTCAAACCATTCCTTGACGCCAGAAAGGACATGGTCTACAAGCAGCTGGTTACGCAGGTGCGCCAGTATGAAGACGGGGGGCCGTTTGTGGACGGCCTGGGTGTTTTGGGGCTCGGTACGCCGGGCCAGGGCTTGGAAGCTAGCATGATAGGCGGACTGAAAGTTAACAACTCGAAAGTCTGGCTCGACATGTTTGGGGGTATTTTGGACACGGTTTTGTCACAGTATGCCGTAAGTCAACACTGTCCATCGACTTACTGGGGGTTGGGACACTAACATTAACAACATCAGATATTGAGAGACTACTTTGCCGACGCCATTATCGGTCAAGCGGAGCTCTATCTAGTCTGCAGTCTCCCTGGAATCATGCCCGAGGATGAAATAAGCAGCCTGCCGCTCGAAGAGGTGGATAGGATCGCTCCCTTAGATGAGAGACTCCAAAGCTTGGAGAGCCAGGTCCAGCTATTGAGCCAAGAGCTTCTGAAGTTCCCGCAGGATTTGGTTCGAGGTTTGTTTGTTCTCTCAGCTTCGTTGAATACACAAGCTTGACGCTCTAGAACTTTCCACTTTGATCCCCAAGAACTAACCCGTCTCGGACATTAGACCCTCTGCCCGAGGGAATACACAAGGCGGATGATGAGAACAAGAGAAAAAGACAGGACACCCAGCGTAAGACCCGGCCTCACTCACGCCCGTTGACTCTCTCATCATATCATTCTGACACTCCACATATAGCTGAGAGTAACGAAGTGACTCCATCAGCCTCGATCTTAGCAGCTAAAACGAAGGAACAACCACCTCATGACCGCCCCGCTAAACGTGTGAAGATCCTCCTCACCCGATCCGGCGACCTCCTCCGGTCCGTCAATCTCTTCCGATTCAGGAACCAGCACTTTTGACGACAGTACTTCCGGCCAACGCGGGAGTTCCTCCTTTATCCGATCGCAAGCCCCATCCCCGAGTGACGGACCCTCACCCACCGAGCCCTCGCAGACTGCCGGGGCTACAACAGCTCCAGGGACCGACGAAGAGCCAACCATGCCGGCCACGCCGCGGATCCCTCGACTTCCCACGCCGACGGGGACACCCCCCAAGCCGCTCTTGCAACACCCCAAGAGCTTGTTTTCTACTCGTCCTACGGAGGGTCTCTCTGATACTGATACCGCAGCACATCGCATGATATATGGCTTTGGAGAAGGCGAGTACCTGCCCGACGACGCCGAGAAACCTATCCACGAGCAGTATCCTGATTGGCCGCCAAAGTTCCTCAACAACCGCAGACTACATCCCATCACCAAAAATATCACACAATTCGAATACAATATTTGGCGAGCGATTAAAAAGCTAGAGGCTAAAAAGCGAGGGGCTAAAAAGCCAAGGGCGATTTCGATCGGTGGAGGAGGTGATTGAGGTTGCTGGAGGGAGTATTCACCCGAGCAAGAGAAAGAGGTTATAGAGGAGGCTGGTGTGACGGGAAGAGCAATAGGGGGAATGTACGGTAGGTAATGAACATTACGATGTTTGGCAGGGACAATGAAACAGTGATTTAAGGATTTGACAGGTTCAACTTCCCCTGAAGTGTAATTACAGAATATTCACTGAACTACACCAAACTTACCTCTATAATCTCGTATATTCTGTCCCCCCTATTTCTTTTCCTGATGCCTATCCACCAACCCCCCTCTCCCCCCCCCCCCCTCCAACCCATTCCAACCACCCCCCACCCCCCCCCCCCCCCCCCCCTCCCC
>NW_026944060.1:200288-283632 GCF_033296635.1 Dichotomopilus funicola | reverse complement strand
TTTATCCCCCCCATTCCCCCCCTCTACCTTAGATTGAGTCTCATACCCCCTCAAAATCAACCTCTCCACAGGATTCCACCCCCCCACCAACAACCCCAACCGTGTCTCCTGCCTCTGTCCAACCCGATGAATCCTATAAAACGCCTGCTGATTCTCTCTCTTCGTCCATGTGGGTCCTGTTACAGTGCTGTATTTAGCCTGTTGGAGGTTGAGGCCTGTGCCTGCTAGCGAGAGGGGCGAGATGAGGATGTTGGGGGGGGAGTGGCCGGGAGTGAGGAATTTCGTGAGGTGGGATTGCGTGGTGGAGGGGGGGAGGGAGGTATGGAGGAGGATTGGTTCCATCGGGGGGTTGCTACTACCGGCGGGGGAAGAGAAAGAAGGGTCGGAGCGTTTAAGGTAGACGTAAGCGTGCAACAGCACAGCTTCCGCCTCAGTCGAGGTGAAGACACACATCTTTTTGGTGGTGGTTCCCGCTGCGGCACCGGGGACGGGGGTGCGGTCGGAGAGCATGGTTTGGATGGTTGCGGTTAAGGTGGTCAGTTTGGGAGAGGCGGCGGACCAGGAGGGGATGTGGGAATAATAAGGGGTTTTGGTGATGTCGTTTTGGGCGGCGGACAGAAAAGTGGCGAGTTCGTAGGGGGAGAAGGCGAATTGGGACAGGACGGGGGAGGCGGCGAGGGAGGGAAAGAGGGAGGTGAGGCGGAGTTTGAGGAGGAGGGGTTCAGAGAGGAGGGGGTTGCGGAGGAAGCGGGGGACGGACATGTTGTGGGTGGCTGCGGCGGTTTTGACGAGGTCGCGGGTGGTGAAGGCTAAAGTCTGGACACTGTCAACCAGAAAATCCGGGAGCTGGTGGTCGGTGATGTGGACTTGGAGAGGACCGAGGTCGGTAAGGTTGCGGCCTTGGAACTGGTCGGTCCCGAGTCGGCGGATCATGGTATGGCGGAGGATGTTGTCGAGACGACGGCGGTACTCGGCGATGCTGGGTTTGTCGACGACGTCCCCGGCTGCTTGGATGGCTGTGAGCCGGTCAAAGGTGTGGACGAGGGAATCGAAGGCGTCGACGGTAGCCCCGCGCAGCGGGTGGTCCTTGTCGTGCCAGGCTGTTTTCTCTAACAAGGCCACAGCCGGACGGATATCCAGCGGTGTCTGACCCAGCGGAGTGCCCGAGACAAAGTAGGACAGGGGGGTTAGCTGAGATGAGCCTAAGCAGCACTTCTTGAGGTGCATCAGCCATGCAACGGTGTGACTGTGTTCGGGATTATCGGCCCTCGCGATAGCATACTCGTGGAACTCATCCAGCAGTATCATTCCCGGTAGGAGAGCTGATTTCCTAGCTCTCTCGCCCGACTCAAGCCGAAGGTCGACCGTAATCTGATTATTCAAGCGAGCAATGTACTCGGGCGATACCACGATGATGTAGTCGCTCTGCCCAGCCACAGCCTGGTATTTAAATTCATACCCGGCTCGTCCATCTTGACCGGGTTGACCCTCGACATCACTCTTCCTAACCGTGACCGACGCGCACAGGGCCTTAACATCCGCCGCCGTCAGCCCATCCTCCTTACCCGCACCGTCGTGGAACCCCCTGATCTTAAAGACCTTAGTGTCGAGTTTAGTCTTCGCATCTCAAACCAGTCCCGCACAGTTCCGACCCGGGGCCACCACAATGTTTGGCCCATCCGGAATACGGTCCGCTAGCTCCCTAGTCAGTGCCGAGTAGCAATAACACCGGAATCCATACCGCTCGTCAAACGGACACCCCCTGGCCTCCGTGGTCCCAGGCGGGTTATGCCCACTCGGCCCTCCTCTACCCTTACCAGTAGTACCAGTAGTGTTAGTATTAACAGCCGTGGTGCCGGTAGTCCCAGTCTTCTTCTTCTCCGCCCCCTTTCTCCACGCAGCCTTGACTTCATTCTTAGCCTTCCTCAGCACCTGTGCAAACGCAATAAGACCATACATCTCCTGTGTCTTGCCCAGCCCTTTCTCGTCACACAGCAGTCCGCCGGATACATCCTTCAGTATAAACCGTAGTAGTCCGACTACCCCGGCGAGTTGGTAGTCGAACAGACCGACGGTCATGCCGGGGAGTTTCTTCATCGGGACTCTCTTGCGTGCAGAGCCACTACCGCTATTAGCTGGAGAAGGAGAACCAGAACCAGAACCAGAACCAGAAGCAGCAGCCGCAGCAACAACCTCCCTCTTCTCCCGTCTAGCATACTCCCCAGGATCAATACAAAAGAAATCCAACACTGCATTCCACTCTTTCGTCGAAGAGCCCTTATCATTATCCTTATCATTATCCTTCCCGTTATCCTTCCCATTATCCTTCTTATTATTCCCCCCGCCTATACCCCCATCATAACTCCCAAGATAGGTATCGACAGCCGCGTTGGGGTCGATGGCCCCGTAGTCGGTGTCTGAGGTTCTGGATGTGTGGTAGTCGGTTGTGAGGAGGTCCATGAGGGTGGTGTGGTCTGCGGGTTTGGGGGGAGGTGGTCTTTTGCGGGGGGTTGATGTGGGTGTGGAAGTTGGGGGGGAAGTAGGTGTGGAAGTTGAGGTAGATTTGGGTGTAGTGCTGCTGCTGCTGCTGTTGCTGCTGCTGCTGCTGGTGGTACCGGTAGTGGGAGTGCGGGAAAAGGGGGCACGACGGGTGGTGCGAGTTGGAGTAACGGTGGGGGGTGTTGTAGTTGCTTTTGGGGGAGTAGTAGTAGTAGTAGTAGTAGTACGGGTGCCCCGGGCTGGGGTTGGCAGGGTAGTGGGAGTACCCCGGGGAATGGTACTGCGGGTAGTGGGTTGGGTTGTTCGAAGAAGGTTGCTGGCTGTCTTCGGAACATTGCCAGCCGCCTTAGAGACAGGAGTCCTAGGGGCAGCCGTCTTAGGGACAGCCGTCTTAACCACCCCCGTGACCGTACTGCAGACCGTACTGCACAAACGCAAGCACATGTCGGCGGCGGTCATACCCGAATCGCAAGGTCAGCCAGGCCTCGACGGCGGACCAGCGGTACTCGCGCGGGTCGAAGGCGCGGTCCAGTTGCCGGGTTTCAGGGGGGACGAAGTCGGTTAGGGACTTGCGCCATTGTGAGTTGGTGTCCCAGCGGATGATGTTGAGCCAGAGGGAGGCGAGGTCTTGGTAGCGGCGGGATATTTCGGCCATGGTTTTGGGGGACATGGTCATGATAGGCTTTAAGGGTTCTTGCACTCTGATATGGGTCTAAGTAATCACTAGTGATTTGTTTGATGATTATTGATGGTTTGAGTATTAGACGAGTCAGGCGAGTAGCTTATATTAATACCCAACATAGACTACTCGTCTCTGATTATATCAACTGTAGCAGTAATAGACAGCACTGTCCCTTTCTCTATCCCAACAAAGACATTGTGAACCAACACAAGAGGTTGTACGGAGCATTAAGCAATCAAGCACAAAGACCCATTCACACACGGACTCGACAACAAAAGCCTCCTGCTTTGTTCTTTGGCTCGTTTATCAACGGACAACTGACCTCACGAAGAAAGGAAAACCGCGACAGACATACCAGATTGAACAGATTGAACAGAATGGTTTTAATCAACAGAACTATTCACCTCACGAACAACCAACCCACACCGCGATAATTTAAGTAATATAAGATGGACGATATGACCATCTCAAAGGAGGACCTCATACAACCCACCTCCCCACAACCAACATTTTCATTCCTAACCTCACCGGCTTATCCCAAACCACGCAAATCAGACCCCAAATCCAGATCCAAAACCTCACGCGACAGCACCCAAAACAGAGTCCACAAACTCTCCTCCAGACCACCCTCATCCAAACCACCCTCATCCAGACCACCCTCATCCCGACCACCCTCCTCCCGATCGAGATCCTCCATCTTCAAATCCAACAACAAATCCACCACCACCACCAGCAAATCCAACAAATCCAACCCCCCCGTCTACCCCTACTCCCTTCACTCCCGTCCACACCGCGGCCTCCGCTACACAGCCGACACCCTCGACCGTCTCATGCGCCAAATGCAACGCCTCGGTCTTGATAAAACTCCCAGTCTCCGGCCGATTCTGATTCCGACGAGTCCGAGTCTGAATCCGAGTCTGAGTCCGAGTCTGCGTTCGAGTCCGAGTTCGAGTCCCGGTATGAATTCTTCTTCTTGTTCGACTTTGTCATCTCCCGGTGGTCTCGGTGGTGGGTGTGACGGTGACAGCACCATCACGACCGATATCAATACCGTTCCACCAACCCAAGCAGAACAAAAGGAGAGACGGAGGCCAGAGAAGGAAGTGACAGCCTTCTGGCAGCAGATTCGGCACCAACTGCGCGTAGACGATAATGAATTCTGGTCGGAGGGAAAAGACGAAACCAAAAGATTGGCTGTGAGGCAGAAAAGATGCAGACCAGTGAGCAAGAACGGACCGAAAGTGGTGAGTTTGCATGGGTGGCGGGGGAGGATGCCTTTGCAGGTCGCTGCAGCTGCAGCATAATTACTAAGGATATACAAAACTTACAACACGCTTAGCAAAGTTTCGACCGGTCGAGATAGGAAGGAGTGCCTAATCGGGAGATCAGACGGGTCAGATATTGTGATGAAGCAGTGGTAACTGTTGAAAGAGAGGAGGTCCCGTCCAGTTGGGTAAGAAAGACCCAGGTAATTACAGTACCTAGTAAGAGGTGAGACTACCATGTAACATAGGGCAGAAGAAGTAGCTGAATAAGAAGGAGGAATAAGTCATATCGGCAACGACAGGATCAATCATGAGACAAGGACAGGAAGCAGAGAGTTAAACGCCGACAAAGGTATCATTTATGCACTGGTATCAACATGTCTCGCTGTGGCCAAAAAAAAGCGGTACACTCACTTAAACAGATAGCTCAAGTCCAATCCATTGACATGCGATCAAATCTTGGTAAATTTTGATTGATATAACTACTCTTTTTTGTCTGTTTCCACTTTCTAGATTTATTCTTTTTTCTCTTCTTTCCCTAATTTTGTTTTATTCTTTTTGGTCTTTTTTCACTTTTCTAGTAAAGTAAGTTATCCAGGGGACTTGGTCTGCCGCTTTTTTTTGGCCATAGCGAGGGTGGGTAGTAAGAGGCGAGAACACCAGGCAACATAAGACAGAAGAAGTAATAGTTGAATAAGAAGTAGGAGTGATTGTATCAGCAACGCCAGGATAAATCAAAAAGTGAGGACAGAAAGCAGGGAGTTAAACGCTAACAACGGCGTCGTCCATGCATATCAACACGCACATACATAGAGCGGGAAACGCATCTTGAGTAGAAATTACGATGGCAAGAATGGAGAACCAAACCAGGTACATGCCATCAGACATTGAAAATATGATTATATATACTCCGAACCAAAGAAAACCTGCAATGGATCGATCCAGCGTCGTACTGTTGTACACTAAAATCACAATCAATAGCCCGCTCCCGACCATGGAAGGAAAGAGCCCCCGTAGAGATAGCCGCCTTCAGCCACCACCGACGTACAATGTCCACCTATATCCCAATCCATCCGTCCAACCGGCCCGAGAACGCCATGAGCCACCTCGGGGATTGATTAGCCCACCATCCCATGTCATTTCCAAAACCATGAATGGATGCCGGCCGACCATGATCTACCATTCCCAAAATTCCGGTTATATGCCCTTTTGATTTGAGATTGTGGTGTATATTCGTGTGTGTCCGTAGATGTGTGTGTATAAGTCCGCATGGGGTGCGTCAAGGCCCCCGAGTCCCTCAAGCAATAGCCAACCGATCAACCTCCCCCCTAACCTTCTCCAGCCATGCATGTTCCCGTCTCCGCTTCGTCAACTCCTCCGCCTCGCCAGCCCATCCGTGCCGGCGCATCGAATCCTCCAAGTGAATCGACCAAATCGCGTACTGCTCATCTGACGACAACTCCAGCCCCCGACGCCCCCAGTGGAATGCTTTCTCCCATTGGCCCCGCGCCTCGTAGTAGTCGTACAGCCAACCGACATATAAACACTCCATCATGCGGGCAAACACGATTGGGAACCCCCCAGAGGCGACCATTTGTTGGAGCCGCGTAATAAACCCTTCGCAGCGCTCCACAAAGTCGGAAGAGAACCGGCGATGCAGCCATTGTAGCGCTGTCTCGTCGCTGATCGGGTCGTGCATGATGAGCTTCTGCGCCCAGTAGACACTCTGCGCTTCGAGGCGAAGCATGTGGTTGTCGTGGCCCTCACTGCTTGTGCTCGAACCGCTGCTGCTACTCGTGGTTGAGACGGGTGACCGCCAGGGCTCGGGCGCATTCGTCCGCTGGCAGGCCAAGTATTGGTTGCGCGCCCATTCGACGGTGCGATCGAGCACCCCGGGAAGAGCGCCGATGGTGTCCGAGTTAACCTGGGAAAGAAGCATGATAAAGCGCATGGCATCCTCCGGCCGTTCTTCGACGAGGGTGGCGAATGATGCGGCAAGCTCGGGAATGGGGTGGTTGCCGAACTTAACGGTGGCGAGGCGGGAGAGGTAGTTTAGGTAGGCGGAAAGGATATCGCGGCGGCCGGATTCGTGAAGGAGATGGGGAACGAGGATGCAGAGGTCCGAAAAAGATTTCATGGTGGGCTTGGAGATTTTGCGTTCGATTTGGAGAAAGGCGAGGCGGAGCACTCGGCCGCCTTCAAGGTTCTCGTTCAGATCAAAAAGGTCCATGGCGACCCTAAAGTAACGGTAGCAAGGGTCCACAAAACCGGCCACCTCTTCTACTTGGAGATTCGCAGGCTCGAGGTCGACGTGGCCAAGAACGAAACGCCGGACTGCCGTGAGACCGGATTGTAAACTGCGTGTCCCATTATCTGCGTGTAATAAGTTGTCTCGGGAAAGGACGAGAGCGCCGTCGAGTGAATCGTCCGAGCTTTGGTCTATTGGTGATTCAACTTTGGCTCGGGAGCGTCCTTTGATAGCGTATTTGAAGAAGCCCCAACGCTGCACATCATCTGCCGTCAGTTCTTGCGGTTCTAAACGTAAACCTCCCTTTTCATGCCTACGAAGACAGGCATAGGACTGAAACAGACAGGTATGGATTGAAACACTCACAGCAAATTGATTCTTAAACATCTTCGACGTCGCCCGAAGATTGTGCTTCGTCTCCATGATACCAATTATATCCCGGAGAATCCGATTTTGGGTGATGTACAACTCGTACAAAACATCCTTCCACGGGTCCCAGTCCTGGTTCTTGCGCGGGATGATAGGCTGCCCAGGCGTCGGCGGAGACTTCACCTGGCTGCCTTTGGAAGATGCCGATGCCCCCTTCCCAACAACATGCTTTCCGGTTCGTTGCTGAGCCACGGCGGCCTTGCGCGCGGCAACGCCGGTCAATTTCTTAGACGGGCCGGCCGACCCGGGCTTTGGCGGGCCGCCCCCTATCCTGAAAGGTGTGGCATGGCTGGAAGATGGGCTGGTGGATTCCTCTTTGATGAAAATTTGGATATCCTGCTCGTCGAGGATCAGGCCAGTGAGGGTCTCAGCAGTCGCAAGAAGGGCCTTTGCATCGCCCTCCGCGCTCGGACTCCGTTCCATTGGCGGGATGCTGGTCTGATACCTTTATGGCGGAACTACTCCGCAGTTAACGAAACCGCGGGCCGTAGCAGCGAGTACCCAACAACACGGACGTAGACGCCAAAGCGTTTACGCAGTGCACCCACTACCGCCTGCTGCTACTGGTGCTGCTGCTGCTGCTGCTGGTGCTGCTGCTGCTGCTGTCGTTGCCGGACGATGATCCGGGCTTTCGGATCGGCTCACGCGAGAGCGGGAACCGGTACTTCGTCGTGGTGGTGGAGTGGGTACGGTAACTGGGACACGGTCGCCGATCGGCACCGACGACAAGACCATTGTCGGGTGTCCCCAGTCGACACCTCGTGGCCTTTGGCGGCTGCGCGGTGGTTGCGCTGCAGTTGCGGTGGTGAGATCCCTGGACCGAGGGTTGATAAGTCGTCAAGTCGTCGAGGGGTGGTGGTGGATAAGCAAATCGGCGCGGCGCATGCACGTGGGGACGGGAGGTTCCGGTCGAGGCCGTCCCTCTTAGTCAGGTATTATTGATCGCTTTTTCGTAAGCAGGAAATGCCAAAAGCTGACGTCTAGTGTACACTAGACGGAAAGTTTTAAATGCAGGCGGCACAGTTTGTGGACGTCAAAGGTGGCATGCGCGGAACGGGAAGACAAGGGAAGCGCAAAAAGCGTGGACAGATGCTGCCATTTTACGAAGATTGGCCCGGCCCACAGTGCCACCACCCCGCCAAAAGGAGCCAAAGTTGCCCCCCGAGTCCCCTTCGCTCCCGCTTCCCGAAGCCAGGATGAGGATCGGGTCAGGGCCCAATCAAGAGTCCGCGGCCCCTAGGGCCCCAAGCACTCGGCGTTCACGGCGCGTCCGTGCTCCGTTCCCCAAGCTTCCCCCCCCCTTGACACCCGCTGCAAGAGCAGTCCCACCCCCGGCCTGCCTACCTTCTTTGGCAACTTGACAGCTTCCCGTCCATCTCCAGGACTCGAACCGAGCGAAGCCTCGGGAACCGAGACTTCCAAGTGGGATGAATCCGTGATGGAGTGCGCCTCCACCCCCTGCGGCAGTTGTAACTCCATCTTTTCGGCTAAGAGAGAGACAGGAATAATTAAATGCAGCTAGCCATTATCCGCATCACGATTATCTCTCGCTTCTCACATTAATTTATCTGATCGGCCATCTAGCCTCTCATCGGTGTCCCTGCGTTGAAGCCTGCAGAGGCTGCAGGTCAATCGGCTGTCACTTGGAACCCTGCTTCCGCACACGCTACGGATAACATAAGCTCCGATCCAACAGACTGACTTCAGATCGAATGCTCGCATTTCCACCAGAAATGAGTGATTGCGCTCGGAGACGTGCCGCTTCTTTCATTCCTTTTCACTTGTCTAGCATGCATGTTCCACCACCTCGAGGGCTCTGGGTACGGATTAAGCTTTTCCGAATCTTATTTCCTGTACTGGCGGGCTCTCGGCCGAAAGAAGTGGTTGTGTGGAAGCAGTCGCATGATCCCCCTCCACCTTTTATTTCCACATCACGAGCTTGGCCATCAGTTCCATGTCAGCCACTACACTAGTTAGCGCGGTCAAACCGGGTTGTCTATTCACAGGCGGCTCTCGTAGTTTTTACTGTATACGGTTTAGAGAACTGTATACGGTTTAGAGACCAACAACATGCTTTACCGCCTGCTCGATGGTGTCATCCGAAGCGTATTGGTTCTGTGCAGCTTTCAGCTCCTCCCCCCACGCGTTCCATCGATCCTCATTGAACCCCTTCCACTCACGCTCCGCATACTTGCCCGCAGGCGCCCCCAACCGCCCACTCAAGGCGGTGGCGTCGACTGACAATTGACGGAGGCGGTCCCCGGCAAATCGCACCCACAGCGCAGCCAGCCGAGCCGCGGGCTGCGAGGCGGCGCCTTGTTGGTTCGTCTCGAATGCATCACGCATCGCCCACAACGCAAACGTTGAGAAGTCAAACGGGCTGTCGGTCGCTCCGGAGGCAGATCGCGCTGTGAGTTGCGCAAGGAAAGCTGTCCAGTTTTCCACCTTGGCACGGTCTTCTGCTGAGAGGTTGTTCGCATCTGCCAGTTCCCGTCAGTCATGACGGTTGCGGGGTTTGCCAAAAAGGGAAAATATGAATCCTTCACAGGGTGAAACGATAATAGAACATGGGATGGAAATGAAAAAACAAAAAAAAGCTCGTCCCGTACCGAAATTCCACAGATCCCTCGCTACCCACCCAAACGAAGGGAGGTCGTTCCACACCTCGCCATCTTCATGCTTCAGGGTCTTCCCGTCGTTGTCCGTCGCCTTAATCGCCTGGAGCTGGGTCAGGAAATCGAGCAGCTTCCCCTGCTGCGCAGCCGGGGTTCGCCCGACGGCCTTGAAGACGGCCCCGAAGGCGTCCCAGAGAAAGTCTCCGAGGGCGGACGAAGCTGGGCCAGCCGCAGTCGCAGTGTTATCTCCGCCATCTTGCTTCTGCTCCTGCTCCTGATCCTGCTGCTGGTGCGGTCGATACTGCTGTTGCGCCAGGTCGTTGAACCCCTGCACAGCCGCTTGGACCGCATCGTCAGACGTTGCGGAGGAGGGGCTGGCACCCGCGAGGGGCTCCAGAAGTTGTTGGACCGGGGTTGCGCTCATCTTGGGCAATATTTGCTGAGGGGTCGGTTTCGCTCTCTGTGGGCGGTTATTATTCGTGGAAGCGTATGCGACGGGCCGATTTCGTGGTTCAACCGAGGGACTGCGATTGCAAAGCCGGGTGATCGCATGAAGTTGTCTCGCGCGCAGTAGCAATTTCATGGGAAGAACCAGGCAGCAAAATTATTTGTAGTGGGCTAGCGACGAGGAGGTTGCATTTGATCTCGGCCAGTCTCGGCGGGTGGGTTGACGTCAGTCCCCCTATTACCTTCCTACACTGGCTCACTGGTCGTTCCCGTCAGTGGAAGCAACGTAAAATTCGCCGGGTTTCGTCCCGTTCCACTTGAATCCGCTACGGTCGCTTGCAGCAACACGTGGCTGACGGCTCACTCTCATTCAACTGGAGATTTACGGGCGGCAGATGTATGCGCAGCGACATGCATGCTACGATACAAATGCGGAGAGGTAGGTATCAAGGAAGAAATGCCGAGCCGCAACGCGAGATGTCTATTTCCAAACGCCTCCTCCACGCGTCTCGATATTTCCCTTTCCAACCAATTTGCTCCCCGGCGAGCCCAGTGTAGCCATCTATTCATAGAACAGCGCACCCCGTCAACAAACACGATGGAAGCGAAGGCCGGATCTTGGGAGCGCGCCGATCCGAGTGGAGCATTGGGCTTGGCGGGCGACTTGCCCCGAAAACAACCCTAGCGTCGCGTGATTGAACAACTCGGCATCGACGATCGGCCCGTCGGCCGCGGAGTGTTGATTTTTTCCCCCTTTTCATTTCCCAATTGGCGTGTGCAACCGCCATCACAACCTCCGTCTGCACCGCACAACTAACCCTCCCCTGCCGGTTACACTCCTCCGCCACGCAAACGCTCACGCAACCCCCAATCTCACCCCAATCATTCACCCCATCTGACCCCTACATACGAATACCCAAGTCACCTCACTGTAACCGACCGTAACCATGCATCTTCCCGCTCTTACCCTCACCCTGCTTGCGGCAGCGGCAACCGTTACGGCAAATTCACTCACCCCCGTCCTGGAACGGCGTCAGGGGACCACCGGCCTGGGGCATGTCACATGCGGCACGACGACCTACAACAAGGCGGCCATCGACGCCGCTGTGGCCGAAGGGTGCCAGCTGTATGCGGATCGCGAGACGCTGGGGTCCAGCAAGTACCCGCATCGGTTCAACAACCGCGAGGGGTTGCAATTCGCGGTGGCCGGGCCATATCAGGAGTTTCCTATTCTGTCGAACGGGAAGGTCTACTCTGGGAGTACGTAATCCCCTCCCTCCCTCCCCCGTTAGCTCTTCTAGACCATGGTCTAGCCTACGGAAGACCCCTCAACCCCCAGCTGCCCAAGAATTCCAAACGTTCACATCCCATTAACCCCCATCCGCAGGAGCTCCCGGGGCAGACCGCATCGTCTTCAACCCCAACTACCAAGGCGAATGTGTCTACGTCGGCGCCATGACCCACACCAATGCCCCGACCCGCAACGGCTTCGTCGAGTGTGTCGAGGCTAGCGGCGGCGGCGGCGGCGGTAGCGGCGGTTCCACCTCCAGCACGAGGACTACCGCGCGGCCTAGCACCACCGTTATTACGGGGACGGTGACCACGGGGACTGCGGCCAGGACTTCTTCGGCTTCGACTTCTAGTTCGACTGGTGCCGCGGCCACTCAGGGGCTGGTTGGCATGGGTGGCCAGGGTGTGTTTGCTGGTGTGGCGGCTGGGTTGCTGTTGTTGTAATGAATGTAACATTTTGGCTGCAGTAATGGAAAGTTGTTTTGGGGATGTGTGGGTGGACAGCAAGTGGGTTATGTTGGGTATTGGATGTATGTAAATGAAACAGCGTGTATATTTCTCAAAGCATGGTCGCTTTCTGAGCGTGCCGAGCGACATACGTAGTTAAAGTGCAAGGGGGTCGAGCGCGAATGGGGATAATTAATACATGTCGCGAACTCCTCGTAAAAACCTGGCACCCGGAAAGAAGTTCGTGTGGACGACAACGATACAGACTTTGCAATGCCTTAGGCCCCCAACAGTTCAATGGGCGAAACCAGCACCGACAAGAACGGCAGCGAACATTTGTAACACATGTTGAACAGTGTAACGGAAGCGCCAAAGGTAACGCTGGGATTTATAACATCCCCTTAAACCATCTGGAAATGCATTGAGTGATGCTGTGAGCAAGCAAGTGTTAGATAATAACTCTGATTCCCTTATGATATGTCAGCCTTATGATATGTCAGAATGTGGTTCTTTGCCTGCCGGACGAGAATCTTCAACCCATAATGGCAGTCGTTGCCGCAGTTATTCGGCAGGCAACGTGCGCGAAACTATCCTTATATGGGTTAATCGTTGCCAGCTGACATGATGTCCGTTCCCATTGCCCTAAAGTCTCAATGTCGAGGCTTAAACAGGACAGCTCTGTGAGAGAAACCCAGGAGTCTCTTTTTTTCCTTTGGTTAGATAGATGTGTCACTTTCAGGATCTGTCTTTTGAAAAAATTTGGCTTGCGGCCCTCAGCAGAGGGGTCCAAAGTTGTTGCTTGGTCATGGTGCTGCGGTTGGCGAGGGTTGGCGTGGTTGGCACAATGTTTGCTTGTCGACGTCATGAGCCAACCCAATTGGTGGGGTGATAACACAAACCACTGTAACGGCAAAAAAAGCGAACAAAGGGTCCATGTAGTCCCCTGGACACACCTGGAACGAATGTCTCACGATTCTTCAAGAAAGAAACTACAATCCCGGTGGCATCTGGTCCGGGACAAAGAATGAAACATCAAAAAAGTCTGCAGCATGAGATGCACGTGGGATTCGGAAGCTTCCGGCCGAACAAAGCGAAGCTGAAGGTTGCTGAGAAGGCTTGACGGTGTCAGGTCACGTGTGATCATGGCACCGGGCTGCGGGTTGCGGGCTTCACGAAACTGCCAACTGCCGCTTCCGATTCGGAAAATCGATTGGACAAGGATGATCATGAGCGCTCCCCACTTCCAGCCACGCGCCTCAATCGCTTGTCGAGCCGCAGCCGCCAACGCCAACGTGCACACCTTGCGCTTCCATGGTTTCTGGTGACAAGACGCCAAACTAAACCGTCAAGTTTCCTTCCCTCTTGACCGCCGTGGCCACCGAACTAAACCCTTGCCCATCGCATCGCGCCGGAGATTTTTGTATTCTGGCGATCGCAGCGCACCGCTTACTTGTTGCTGTTGCTTCGGCGCTGGTATAACCCGTTTCGCGGTACGGATAGCTATCGCATGGTGATGTACTGCGAAAGCCGAGCCACTTTTTGACGTCGGTCCAACTCCACTCTCCAGATACCCGGGCCTTCGCACGTCCACGGCGCTCGATCTCATCTTTCCCGCACTTCTATATTTTTGGCCCAGCGTGCTCCATTCTTGAACCAACGCCCCCTCGCCCGGCGCACTCTTTCAATCTCTTCGCCTTAAACCCGCCCACAATCATTGTGCCAGGCGATTTTTCGGCCTCGAGATCTCGAATATACCGCCTCATCGTAGGCCCCTTCGCTGCGCTACCGCGGACGCACCCGTTCCGCCCTGTCGGTTTATCAACATGTCCGCTCCTTGTATGTAGAAGGGGTACAGGAGCCGGATGGGAAACCTTTCATTGATGCATGGTGCACCTGCTAACCAACCCGGGATGGTAGTGTCTGATGAGGAGACGGTGACCTATACCCGTATTATTGATAGCATCCTCGCGGAGTCCGACCTTAGCACCGTCACTAGGAAGAGGATCCGGCAGGGCCTGCAGGAGGCCATCGGCGAGGACCTCAGCTCTCAAAAGGTTCGCGCCCGGACACACATCCTCTTTCTACCCCGCGGTCATGGTCATGTAAACTAACCATCCCGCCTACCCAACAGGACGCCATCAAGATACTGATCGAGGACCGCTTTGACGCCGCTTCCACCGCCGCTGCCGAGGCCGAGGCCGACGCTGTGGGCCAAGGTTTCGAGCAAAATGGGACAAATAGCGACAACACGACACCCTCCGCGGAAACCCACGACGACGGGGCCGACAACAACGATGACGCCATCCGTGTGTCGCTGCCGCCAGCAAACAAGAAACAGAAGCGGGAAAGCTCTAGCGAAGAAGCCGACGCGCGCCTAGCGGCCGAGCTACAGGCGCAAGAGAATCGTCTTTCGCGTGGGCGGGTCACGCGTGGCGCCGGCAACAGCTCGGCCAAGAATGGCCGGGCCAAGGCGAAACCTAGGACGACCAAGAAAAAGAGCGCAAAAAGGGTACGGTCGGATGATGATAGCAACGGTGACGATTCGGACGCCAGCGCGAAGCCCAAGCGCAAGGCCGGGGGCGGCTTTCAGAAACCGTTTAATCTAAGCCACTCGTTGGCGGATGTGTGCGGGGAGAGTCAGGTTGGTGACCTTGGTTTTTGTTGACCTCCTTTTTGCCATGCCTAGCTTGCTAACCGTATTACTTGTAGCTCTCCCGTCCGCAAGTAGTCAAGAAAATCTGGGACTACATCAAGGGCAACAGCTTGCAGGATCCCAGCGATAAGCGACAAATCCTGTGCGACGAAAAGCTGCACGCCGTCTTCAAGCAAGACAAGGTTAATATGTTCTCCATGAATAAGCTGCTCGGCAACCAACTATATCCTGTTGAGGAGTGACCATCTCGACGGCCCTCACCCGGGATTTCTTTTTGACCTAATGTGGGTTGGCCCGGATTGGACGGCGTCTTGGGACACGTTTTCTTTCCCCTTTTATCTGCTCTAAGAGTCTTCATTCCTGTCATTTTTTACCTCTCCCTCTATTGGAGTTTCCCAGTTGGCTTCATACCCCTCGTTCGGAATGGGTGGGAGTTTAGGCGCTCGGCAACTCAAGGACGAGATGCCCTGCAGTCTCGGGATCCCGATTGGACAGCCTCTTCTTTTGGTCCAGTTGACGACCATCACCCAGGTTCGAACTGACGTAACGACTTTCGCGTCCGGTACTTTCCACGTTCGTCTCGGTTTTTGACGGCCATTCTTTACCCTCCTTCCCCCTAGCACGCAGCATCTCAGAGCCACGACTCCAAGTCTCCAATGTTGATAGAGCCGAGCCGCAACGATGTATGGAACCTAGGGGTTGGGTGGGAGGAGGCACCACATCGAATTATTGCTACCGTTTTTGCATAGCATCAGGTATTTTTGTATTTTGTACTGTGCTTTTATTTTTTTCTTTCTCTTTTTTTTGTTCTTATACGTTCTCCGGACCTTGGAAGGGCCGGACTAGGTTAGGGAAAAGCATGGGGAGTTGGAACCGCACGCGCACGTCTGTACATAAGTATTCGCTGCGGGCGAAACGATGAGAATCAAGACTACGCGTATTCGTTGAACCCAGGCTAGTGATTTTTGGATCTGTGAAACTAGTTTGGATGTGATCCGCTTGTGGCAGTTCTCGGGAAGCAGTAAGAATATCACGGGCCCTTTCATGGCTGTTGTTGACGCACGCTACCTCTGATTTAAGGTACCTCACTATGGCCAAAGACAGCGACACACTAAAACAGATAGCTCAAGTCTAATCCATTAACATTCGATCAAATCTTAATAAATTTTTGTTGATATACTCTTTTTTGTCTTTTTTTTCACTCTGGATTTATTCTTTTTTGCCTTCTTTCACTTTTTTTGGTTTATTCTTTTTGGTCTTTTTTTTTCACTTTTCTAGCAAAGTAAGTTATCCAGGGACTTGGTGTGTCGCTTTTTTTGGCCATAGCGAGGGTACCTAGCAGCCCAGATATTCAAGATCGATGTTGAAGGGGCTGTGCTGTTGCTGGTTGGAACGGACAAAGCCTTGCCATCTGCCCCGAGAGAGTCAGCTTTGGTAGCCCAGCCACAGTTTTCGCCTCGAGCCCACAAACTCAGGCGGATTTTTGTTGTTGTTTCTTGCTGTCAGCAGTCGGTTGGCCTCACCCATGGGCCATCAATCATTCATGATGACACACAGCACCAATGGCACCCATGATTCGTTTCGTGGTGTGACACACCCGGCGAGAGCTGGGGGATTTACCCCGGCTAGATCCGCAGCGGGGCCCACCCTGGGCTATGCCAATCACTGCCGGAAAAAGTATTTTGCCCCTGGAAGCCGACAGTCAGTTGCTGATTAAAATCATTCGAGAGCTCTCGCAAGTCGACCCCACCATCTCGACAACACAGCAACCACGCCGTAGCAACCAACTCCCTCAAGACCGACTTGGCTTCGGCTGGCTGCGCGCCGGCGAACCTCAACTCAACATCGATATCCGCGCTCTGTTTTCTTCTCTTTCATAACCTGTGTCCTTGGTTTTGGCGACAAACTCCGAGCATTACAGATCAGCTAGGACCATCAACTCCGTTTGTCGTTTTCGCAAATCCCCCTCGATCCATCGATACAAACAAACCGCCAGCCGCATCGCTCCTAGCATGGCTTCAACTGGGCCCAACGCTTCTGCCGCTGACAGCGCGCCTTCAGGGCCCCGGGCTGACGGGTCTAGAGGCAGAGGCCGCGGCGGACGAGGAAGAGGTCGCGGTCGAGGGCGGGGCAGAGGAGGAGGAGGGGCACATCACCACAACACACAACATCCACCAGTCGAGCAGTCCGAGGATGGGCCACGGCCACCGCCGCCAGCTGGGAAAATCCCGAATTTCAAGATCAAAAACGAAACACAAGAAGGGGCTGATGACGATGATGTCGAGGTCTGCTTCATCTGCGCCAACCCTGTTATTCACCACTCGGTTGCTCCGTGCAATCACGTAACATGCCACATTTGCGCATTGCGCCTGAGGGCGTTGTATAAGAACAAGGATTGCCCACATTGCAGGGTATGTTGTTTGGAATCAGCTGTGAAGGCTGCTTGATAGAACTACAGTTCGTTTGCTGACCTGCTACGTTTACCAGACTTCCGCACCATTCGTCATTTTCAGCGACGACCCCACAAAGCGCTTCGAAGACTTCACCGACGCCGATATCACGAGCACTGACGACAACATTGGCATTCGATATGCTAGCGAGGACATCGTCGGTGACACCGTCCTGTTGTTGCGGTACAACTGTCCCGATCTCGAGTGCGATTTTGCCGGTCTCGGTTGGCAGGACCTGCACCGCCACGTTAAGAATACCCACAACAAGAAGATGTGCGATCTGTGTACCCGCCACAAGAAGGTCTTCACACACGAACACGATATGTTCGCTGACAAGGAGTTGACCGAGCACATGCGCCACGGCGACGACAAGCCAGGCGCGGCCGACCAGACAGGTTTCCGCGGCCATCCGCTATGTGGCTTTTGTGGCGCGCGGTTCTACGACAGCGACAAGTTGTATGAGCACTGCCGGAATAAGCACGAGCGTTGCTTCCTTTGCGATCGCCAAGACTCACGCCAACCTCACTATTATCTGGATTACAATGCGCTTGAGGAGCATTTTAAGAAGGAGCATTTCATCTGCTCGGACCGGGAGTGCTTGGAGAAGAAGTTTGTTGTATTTGCGTCGGAGATGGACCTCAAGGCTCACCAACTGAGCGAGCATGGGGGCACGTTTGCCAAGGGGCGCGATGCGAGAACGGTGGACTTGTCCAACTTTGACCTGCGCCAGCGGTACGAGCAGGACAGGAGAGGCGGGGGTAACAATGCGAGGGAACAGCAGCGTCGCCGTGGCCCAGATCCGAACGCAGAGGCGTTGCCCGTCAGTTCTGCTCAGCCTCTGAGGCGAGACGAACTTGCGTTTCAACGGCAGATGGCGCTGCAGACGGGCTCGGGCCGACCCGCACCTGGCCCTTCTCGGCCCACACCCAGCAATGCGCCAGCCCAGAACCGGCCACGGGCACCGGCTGGCGAGCCGATCATCGACGCCATGGAAAACATCAGTATCACCGACCTCTCCACGCTCACGCCAGAACAGCGTGCTAGCCTCACACGACACGGCGCTGTCATTGAGCGCGCGGCTAACCTCCTAGGGAACGACGATACAAAAATTGCCACCTTCCGTTCTCATATCTCTACTTATAACAAGGGTTCTATGACACCGGAACAGCTTGTTGATGCTTTTTTCTCCCTCTTCAGCGAGACATCGTCCAATGCCCTGGGAACCCTCGTTCGCGAAGTCGCCGATCTCTTCGACGACAAGAAAAAGGCCGAAGCCCTTCGCCGAGCCTGGCAAAACTGGCGCGCGATCAACGAGGACTACCCTTCCCTCCCTAGTCTCGAGGGCATGCACGGCGCGACTACCTCAACCACCGGCTGGGCCGCAGCAGCCGCCGCTAGCCGAGGCGGCGCCAACCTCTCCTCCTCCCAGCACGCTGCCGCCCAACTGCGCAACTCCACCCGCGTCCTCAAACTCAAGCACAGCACCCGCCGCGGCAGCGTCGGCTCCGTCATGTCCCTCGCCTCCTCAACAACCTCATCCACCGTCCCCGGCGCCACACCAGCGACATCCTCCTCCTTCTCCACACCCTCATCCCGACCCTCCCCGTCCATCCCATCCTCCGCTTCCGCATTCCCCGCTCTTCCAGGAACCGGCCGCTCCTCTCAGCCTAGCCAACCCAGCTGGATCGGCGGGTCAGCGCCTGCTCTTCCAAGACAAAATCCTCCTCGACCTACTCCCAGCGCACCGACCCGGAAAACCGGCGGCGGTGGAAGTGGAGGAGGTGGGCGGGGCGCGTCTACCGAGGAAGCTTTCCCCGCGCTACCGGCCGCACCGAAGCCGCAGACAACGATTTTTGGGTATGGGCGGGGTGTGGTAAGGCGAGATTTTGGAGTACCACGGGACACGGGGTTCAGTTGGGGGGCGAGTGGTTCGAGTAATAGTGCTGCGGATGCGGAAGGTGGAGAGGGGGGTGATGGGCAGCAGGGACAAGCACAGCAGGGGGGAGGGGGGAAGAAGAAGAATAAGAAGCAGGTTTTGGTGCAGTGGGGGTGAGGGATGGGTTAGTTAGTGAGTGTTTGTTGTTTAGTCCCTCTGTTTGGGGATAACGGGGAAAGATGGTTGAGGGGTTGGATGAAGTGGTAATTTGAGGTTGAGCAGGCAGTTATGCAGAAAGCGTGAAATAGTTTTGGGGGTTCTGCGTGGCGGTTGCAAATGCTAAGTGGCCTACAAATTTTCCTCAACCTTGTTTTTTTTTTTTTTTGGCGCAGTCGAGTTGGGAGTGTGGGAATGACTTCACACAGTCACACAGTGAGTGAGTATGTGCAATGCAATGCGGTGTCGTCTAGTCTCTTGTCGGCGCGAGCATGTGACCAAGTACTCAAGGGAGGAAGGAGAGGAAGAGGGTATATATACAACGTCCACGAACCAGATCCATAACGAAGCGGCCACATGGTGGGCCAAATGGCCTAACGGTCACCGGCGGTGGCCCTCGGGAGGGCACCACGCTGGGGTAGAATCTGGTAACCTCTTTGAGGGCGAGGGTTCGACTCCCAGTGTGGGCGGCTAACGGTTAGGGGGTGCACTTTCTTTCGAGGAAGGCTCGGCACCTGCTAGCCCGGCGACGCAAAATCCTCCGCCCTAGATATTGGTTGATACTTAGGCAACTTATATTTGGGGTGTAGCTGGGTTTCGTAACTTAGCACCCATCCCACCGGGGCATGGTTGCTTGCCTGGTGAGCTTTTGCTGTTTTGACCTTTTTCTTTTGCCTTGTTTTCTTTTTTCCTCTAGTTTTGTTTCGGTACATGATGGGTGTCGAATCCTTGGTTCTTGTTTTCTCATTCTACAACGTGGTAGGTATCTCAAATACATCAAGGGAAATTACTCTACCCCTGTTGTTCGCTGTATAATCTTCGGACGAGGAACTCTGCCTTGTCGTCAACCAGCATGTTCCAGATGTTAGAGGATATCTCACCACATACCTCCGTACGCTTCGACAACAACACAGCGTACACATGACCACCATGTTGACGGAATGATAGCTTTATTAAACAAGGCTTGCTATTACTCACCGATACTTTGGTTGGTATTTACAAGAACCTCATTGAGACACACATACATGGTCCATCAAACACAGAAACGGTAACAACAACTCGATTGTGGAATCCTTTTAACTAGACATACAACAGTAATCCTGAAAAGGTCAAAACGAAAAGCCAAAAAAAAAAAAAACACAATGGCACATCCAACCAAACAACCTCGCTCCGCTGTCCTCCACCAAACGCTTCGATCTTGTTTTGTCAAATTTGTTCTCTTTGTAGTGCTGTGGCCCGCCCTCCGTGTTCATCTACTCGATCCAACCCATGTCCCGACTGGGACCTCCATCCGACCGTTGCCAAGCTTCCGGCGGCAAACTCGTTTTACCCCCCTTCAATCTTCTTGGCGATCTACCCAGGCGTAGATTTCACCCTCCGATGCTTCGTATCGACTGACGGCCCCGCATCATCATCCGCCTTGTCCCCCTCTGGCATAGACTTCGCTCTGCGACGCCGACGCCGACGCCGACGTCGAGCATTGGTCCCCACAGCCATGTCCGCTTCAGCGCCAGCTGCCTCTCCACTCCCAGCTGCCTCTTCAGCGCCAACTACCTTTCCTCGTTTCCAACGTCGTGGCTCCGAATCAGGGGTGTGATCCTACACATTCGTGGGCGGCGCACACACAAAATAGTCGCGGAATCGATCCGAGTGTTCCAAGTGCAGGTTGTACACCACATTCCAGCAGACGATCAATAGGTTGGGGAACCGCCGCGCCCAAAACCCGAGATAGCCATCCGGCAGAGACCCGACAGTCTTCTTAAGCGACTCGGGCATATCCTCGTAGTGGTAGCGCTTGTTCCGCAGAGCACGGAGCAGGTCCAGAAGACGGGTGCCGGTGTACTTGCGCTGTTTACCGAGGCTGTCGACAAACTCGCGGGGGAGGTGCTTGAGGAAATCGGACTGGACAACATCGGGCGCGTAAGATTCGAGGTGAGCAAGGGTGGTCGAAGGCGGGTCGCGAGGCTCCTTTTCGAAGTGGTCGGATACGTCGCAAAGGAAATGGAGTCGCCTTTTGGGAGTCCAGAAGAAAGGGTGGCACATCACCTCGACGGCGGAGGGGCGCTGCTTGGGGTTAGCATTGAGCATGCTGCTGATGAGGTCGCGTGCTTCAAAAGCGAGGTCGCCGAGGATATCGAGGAGCTGCAGGTTGTAGTTGCCCTTGCGGATGTTCACTTCGCGCATGAAGCGGTCGCCGCAGTCGAACGGGTGGTTGCCGCGAGTGAGGACATAGAAGAAGACCAACCCAAGTGAGAAAATGTCAATAGCTCGGGTGACTCGTCGGCTGTGGGGGCCCGGACCCTCGACCATGCCAGAGCCTGACGCACTATGGAGGCTGGAGCCAGGGTCGGTGAGCGTCATGGAGGTCGGCACCGGCGCATCATCGTCAATGAGCAGCTCCGGCGCGCGCCAACCAGTGGTACCTGCGGCGTGGGCGGTGGTAGCACCGAATGATGACTGCCCGCCTTCCAGCTTCTTGCACAGTCCAAAGTCGGAGACCAAAATCCGGGGCATGCCGTTCTTGCCCATGTTGACGAGGATATTCTGCGGTTTAAGGTCGCGATGGACGATCCGTAGGCTATGGAGATGACTCAAGCCATTGGCGATCTGGTACAAGACACTGGGCAGATCACGCTCGCCCGCCTGCGCGAGCTCCCTAAAACACTGCGGCTTCTGGATTATGTCGGCCAGCGAGGCTTGGCAGAGCTCCAACGCGATGTACAAGAACGCGGCACGCTCTTGTTGGGCGTAATAACGGATGACTACGGATGTCAGCGTGGTGTTGTAATACTACGGCCTGGCTTTGCTTACCATTTTCATGGTCGTCGCTCTCCCTTAAGAGCCGAGTCTCCTGGCTGGCAATTTCGTTGAACTGGACCAACATGCGTTTCACAGCCACATCGCGGCCGTCCCACTTGCCCGCAAAGACAATGGTGCCATTACTGCCCGTGCCCAGCTGTTCAGACTCATTGACCTCGAGACTCCCCATCTTGAGAATATGGCCAGATACCTCGTCGGCATCGCCAGCCATCGTGATGATGTCAGGCTCAAGCTTCGGCTCTCGGACCAATGTCTTGGCTTTGTTAATCACCTCCTCCACACTCTCCTGAGGAGAATCATCGTCTCGCGATTGAGAACCTTCCCGCTTTTCCTTGTTGTTGCCTTTCCGATGTTTGACGCCTCCTCGGCGGCCCCTGTGGCCCTTCTTCTTCTTCACGGGCTCGCCTTGGGCTTCACCTCCTTCCGCCTGCTCGCTATTGGCCGGAAGTGGTTCAGCAAACGTCACGCCCGGCGAGGCTGGACCGGGCGAAGGTGAGCCGGGAGAAGCCGAAAGCTCCGGCTTTGACTCTTGGGCAACTTCAGGGGGAGCAACCTCACCCTGTGAAGTGCCGGCACGGGGCCTTTCGACCGGAAGTTCCTCGCTTGGAGTCGCATCTGGGGATGCAATCTCAGTTTTGGCCTCGACCGGCCCGCCTGCAGTAGGTAGCTTGTCCGCAACAGGCTCAGAGCTCGAAACCGTCGGATTGACTTCGATATTTGGAGTCAAAAAGCTCCCTTTGCCCTTGGACCGGCTAAAGCGCACAATCTTGTCCTTGTAGAACATCCACACAGTGACGATGAAGAGGACAATTGCCGCAGGGTTGCTGACAAGGTCAAACACCCGTGTGACTACAAACTCAGGCACTTTCTTGGCCGTCTCAAGGATCCTACTCGGTTCCGGCTCGGGCGCGGGGAGTGGCGGGATCGGTTTGGCAACATTGCCGTCGATGAGGCTCTCAGACCCGGACCGAGGACCATCGAGTAGCAAAGGCGGTGGCAACTGCTGTTGGAGCCTATCGGGGGTTCCGAACCCATCGGGCAGCTGGTGCGTCCCGACCAAAGCTCTGGACTTCTGCGACTCGGGGAGCAGGTCCCAAGATTCTTTGATCCGCCACCAGTCGACGCGGTGAATGGGCGCCAGCGGTGCAGACAGGATTAAGGGATACCGGCTTCCCGATAGGGCATACCAGCCACCATCCTCCGTCTGATTGATGAAGACCTTTTCGTTCCGGAGACGCAGGTTGTCCTCGTTGCTGGCGGGGAGTGGAGGCTGGGGTAGAGCAATGAGCTCCGGGTCCATACCAGCGGGGGTCTCCCACCGGTGGAGGACGTCAAATACACGGGCGACGGGCGATGAGAGCATCTTGGTAAAAACGGGGCGCTCTTCGCGGAAGTTGCTGTACTCAAAACCGTAGATCTTGCCGTCATGCTGGCTCGTAACGTAACGGCTGTCTTTGGTCAAGAGGTTCTGCTGGATTAGGTCGTTGTCCTGCGTGTTGGGTCCCCACTCCGAATACTTGAGGGAGGCAATTGGCTGCCCATCAGCGCGATGAATGCTGACGGTATACTCTGTACGTCCGAGAGTAATGGTGCTATCCTCGCTGCATTCCTCTTCACCGTCGGCGAGCGCATTCGGCCGGAAACAGCTTTCGGACTCAACCTTATTGACATAACTGCCAGTGGACCCGAACTGCTTAATGATGGTGCCCGTGGCAGCATTCAAAGTGACCATGGTCGTCTTCTTGTCGCCCGTGTAAAGCACGCGGTTAGCCTTGTCATTATGAGGCGCCAGTTCCTCGACCAGCCTCTTCATGGTAAGGGTCATTTTTGCCAATCCGGAACCGTGCTCGTTCGGCCGCCAGAGATACAACTCGCCGTCTCTGGTTGGTTCCACAACCCAGATGTAGTGATCGATGGGGTCGTAGTCGTCGTCGAGCACGGAGCGATTGGTTCGGAAGTGTCGGGTTTCGACCATGGGGTGGTCGGCCTTGAAATGCCAGCGCTCCTGACCGGTCTTACGGTCACTGGCATAAAGGTCTCCATCGACGGTCGCCAGAAGAACAAAGTCTTCCACTTCCCAATCCTCCAGGCTCCGCGCAACATGCTGCGAGAGTCCGGCCCCTTGTGCGGGGCCTCTGTACTGTGATGGAGGCGGTGCTCGAACGGACAGGTCCGGAGCTGAAGCGTGGGCGCGCGCATCGTCAAGAATGATGTTATTGTTGTTATTATTGGTGTTGCTGCCGCCATCGTGATGATGGGGGATGACCCGTCGACGGACACCATCCTCCTCGTTCTCGTCAGCCTCCCGACTCCGGACGGATATGGGCGAGTGCTGAACGACGCGCGGTGTCTCGGCGGTCTCAGGACCCCTCACCGCGGTGGCCGCGAGGCTAGACGCGGCATTCTGGTCGTTTTCGGCGGGGGACCGGAGACGGTGGGCTTCTGTGGATGGGCGCTGTTGCTGCTGCTGAGCATCGGCGAGAGGAAGCCACGGGAGCAAGATCAGTGCAAGTGCCAGCAGGTACTTGCTCTGGGGAGCGACATGGCCATGCGGCCGTCGCAACATCTTGGGTCGAACAACGCGGAATGTCCGGGGGGAGTCGAGTCAGGAATCACATCAAATGCAGGGTTGCTGCAACCGGCCGTTGCGGCAATGGCGCGTGCGAGCGGATTCAGTGTTTTTTTTCTTCGTGTTTTTCTAAGAGTGTTCGTTCGGAGCAATGGACGCAAAATGAGGGAAAACAATCCTCGCCGCTGGGAGATAAAAATGATGCTCCCAACAAGCGCTCAGTTGATAGGGGCGAGTGCGGCGTGGTGTGTTGGTGAGGTTCCCGGGTCGGGATTGCTAGAGTAAGAGGTCCGTGGTTGCAGGAACGAAGCAGCGGGAAAAAAAGGCGATGTGGAGGGTCTTGAGTGGATCCCTGGGGGACTTGGATGGAAGCAATTGGATGACTCTAGCAGGTTGGCACCCGGCTGAGCCTGCTTCACAGGCCTGGCAGACCTGGCTAGGGCATGCATTTCTGGGACCAATCCTGAAAAAGCTCCAGGTTCATCCTGCTATTGAAGGACTTGAAGCAAAGCTTAGCATGAGTCAGAGCTGGCGCCCACAACGTATCCCAATTTATTGACAACACTACCAAGATATGATGTGGTTTCTGGTCTTATTTTGTACCTATATTAGAATGTTGAAACGTAGTTTTTCAACGCCTATGCCCATAGTTTCTTGCTCGCAGTAGGTACCTTTATTAACAATCCCGGGTCCCCTGCTTGTCCCTTGCCTGCACGCTGTGAAGTGATTGGACCACGCACACACAAGCTGGCACAGGCCATCCTCGCGCGTCTCGAGTCCACCTCGCTATGGCCAAAAAAAGCGGCACATTCAAACAGGTCGCTCAAGTCCAATCCACTAACATTAGATCAAATCTTGGTAAAATTTGATTAATTTACTCTTTTTTGTCTTTTTTTACTTTCTAGGTTCATTCTGTTTTGTCTTCTTTCACTTTTTTTGGTTTATTCTTTTTTGTCTTTTTTCAGTTTTGTAGCAAAATACGGAGTAAGTTACCTATCCAGGACTTGGTCTGCCGCTTTTTTTGGCCGTAGCCAGTCCACCTACCGTTATTCCACGACACGGAAGATCTCGATCGACTACTCCGTACTTCGTAGGCACTGTATCCGTACCTCTACAGAAAATGAAACTTTTCGCTCTCAACTTCCGAATCAACTCGACTTTAGGTTCACCAAACCCGTTTCCATTTCGTGGACCGGCTAAAGCCGTTTAATTAAGAGTGCAAAGAAGTTCTCGGTTCAGCCGACCCAATTCCATGATTCAAAAGCGCCATGACGTGACCAGGAGCATCGTCTTCCTCGTACATGGTACAGAGCACTTATTTGTGGATCGTTGCTTTTTGTAAAATCTTCCTCCGCATCGGCTAAGGATGGCTGGGGGTTCAAGCCCGAAGTCCGCCCGATCGCCCACAAAACGTTTCAGAACGGCATCATTGTGCATAGGGGAAGCTGGGGGCTGAATTCTTGGTCTCATCCATGTCAAGCCCAAGCCCCTGAAGTTCGTACTATGATAGACGCCAAATCTTGGGGATGGTAGATAGCTTGATGACCCACAAAAGGTCGGAATGTGCAGTTGGGCTTCTAACCACTCTCTCAAGCTCATTGTGTTCATTTTACTCTTCTCCCCCAGCCTGCGCTAGTGGCACTTGTCAATCGCTCTAAGATTGCTAACAGCATGTTAACTATTGTGGGCATTTTCCCGCGGACCAAGATATACATACCACGGGCCCCTTTGTACAACCAGATGAGATAATTTCGGAGCGGAAGGCTATGCTTCGCCAAAATCTTAGGTGACGCCAAATAATAGCATAATTTTGCTGTTGATCCCAGAACCGAACGCAGCTAAAATATCGTTCCCCATTGCAGCAGGACACTCGAGGTTTGAGCTTACACCGGCGGCTTGCGGGGAAAACTATTTCTCCTGCGGAGGAATAGTAGGTTTCCTGCCGGTTCAAAAGGGGCTGCGGACAACAACGTCGGGGGATTGGCAGCGGCTTGCCGCCGTTACCTAGGCGTTCGCAGCTTGGGTTGTTTCTGACTCGATTTGGTGCTCATACTGCTGGGTGGGTCTCATGATCCCAATACATTCTGCATTGAGTTTGCTGGAAGTATCAGCACATCGAGGCGTTGTCAGCGGCCGGTACGATGAACAGATGTGCTTTCTTGGTTGTAATCGAGATTAGTACCACCAAGGTTTGAAACAAGTGCGACAAAAGGCACGAAGTCCAAATTATGGAGACGACCTACGAAATTCATATGGTACCCCTGGCGAAAACAAGTCATAGTATCCGAAGACCCAGGTGCCTTAGCTGGTGTCCTGCCCCCTTGATACAAACAAATTATTCTACTATGTAACCAATAGTACCGCGTTCTACCCCCTCACGATAGTTAGTTGCGCATAAGAAAATGAATCTCGCAGCAGGGCTTTTCTCCTTTGCGCACCTTCGCACGAAGGATGCAGTGTTGTTTATCATGCGGCCGAGGTTAGACAATATTGGGGCACAAGAGCACAAACTTTCCCTGCAAAGGCAGTGCAACACTGGTATCCCGACCCATTAATTAATCCCGGTATAATGGGCTATTGATCACTAGGTCGTGGTGCGCTCCAGAGCCCATATGCCCTATCTCAGTGATGGGCAGACTTGACGTTACCCAAATCCGTCAGCACGAGTGATATATAGTATAAGGTCTATACCTTCTACTACTCTAGCCGGGTTACTGCTATCAGCTAGGATGCCTTTTGGAAGAAGCTAGGCTGGTGTGAGTAGTACTTGTATGGGGTTGTGCAGGCTGTCCTCGGCGTGTTAGACCGCATCAAAGGCTTCCTACCCTTCGATACATACACCATAGAGGCATGGATCTACTCATGATGCCGCCCGGCGATACGATAGATTGGGAGCCGTGCTTGCTTTTTCCAACTGAGAGGAGTAATAGTCCTTGTCATGCCATGTGATTTCCCTGATAGGTTAACTTACACTAGCTACTGTGAACATCAAGGCCGCTTTTTTAGGACATGTTCATTTGGTATACAACTTCCGCCCGCCCTATCTGGCAAGGATGGGCTAGTCAGCTCCAAAACTCTTCCACATTCCGGCAGCGCCCAGGTCCTCATCCACTCCGTCTCCAGTACCTCCTTGGCACTGGGCCGATCCCGCGGCCTGAACTGCAGCATCCACCGTATCATGACAGCAAACGCTTCCTCCTCCTTCCCATCAAGAGTTGCCATGCCCTTGTCACGTCGCGGCTCCCGTATCCACTGCTCAAATCGGTGCTCCCACGACCAAACACTTCGGCCCTCGGCCGGCTGCTGACCGTTTTCCGCAAAGTACTTCGACCGCGCCTCCCATTTCTCCCACCACTCGTCGGGTAAAAGACCAAGTACATCAATCTGCTGGGCCGTGACGTCGTCTTCGGTAGCGAGAAAGACATCAAACAGCGACCTATGAGCGAGCAGAGACCAGATCGTGCATCCCAGGCTCCAGACGTCAGAGGGGAAGGAGAGCGGCGTGGTGGGTTCGAATCGGGCTTCCGGTGGCCGGAGCTCGAGCGGCGTGTGAGATTGGTATCTTTGTTCGCTCGAGGGACGAAAAGCGACGCCGAAGTCAGCGAGAAGCAGCTTCGCATCGGAGAGGAGGATCCTCTCGCATTGATCACCCAGCCACATGGGCGGTACGCCACATGAAGGGACGCCGGGCGGAAGCGGTTTTCCGTCTAGTCGGACCACGGGTTCCGGTTCAGGCGCTCTATATTTTTCGTACAACTGCTCTGTCGAGAGACCGTCGAGACCGGTCGGGAGCCGAAGCAAGATGTTTCCGAGGTGAAGGTCTGTTGTTTGCGTGAACCAGAGTCTGCCATAGCGGCCATGGGTGTGGGCAGGTTTATGGACGCGAAGGGCTTCTTGCAGCGCCTCGTGGGTTCGAAATACAACCTCTAGCCCTCGAAAGAGGAACAAAGGATAAGTGTGTCGGGTGTACGCCTCTTCTTTTGGGGGGAAGGGGGGAGAGAAGCAAGGGAGCGAAAGACGGGAGGTTGCAGACTCACCTCCATGAACCACCCCTCGCTCATGAGCGTGAGCGATAGCGATGACGAGTTGAGCCGCCAGTGACCGAGCAACGTCTAATTGGAAAAGACAGCAGAATGACGCCTCCTTTGTATCAGTGAGGCTGCACCTCGCCGGGGTAGTCGTAAAACAAAGGTGCGTGCCGTTAGGAGCTTGGACGTTGAAACGGTCGAGAACGATGGGAGTCAATGCCTCTCCACCCGCGGCTTTCTCAAGCGCCCCATTTTTCAATCGAGAAAGCGTGTCGATTTCATGCTGCTGGCTTGCATCGGCGTGCAGACTTTGATGAGCCCGTTCCTTCGAGCAAGAAGATGTGGGACCAGATCATGTCCCTAGAAGTAGCATTGAAGTGCGGGCTTTGGTGTTCAGCAATAATTAGGAGGTAAGTAAGTGAGTCTAAAGTCAGAATGAGCAAATAATTGCGGGGCCAAGCAACGCGCCGCAGGGTCAGTGGCTCAGTGGACAACTCGAGGTCGTTGATGAATCTATGGATACTTACCTATGTATGTACTGTACTTGCCTTGAAGGCTTGGTCCACGTGTCATGCCGAATGGTTAAAGCCATATTATATGGGCACAGGGAAATGACCTGGCATATCAAGGATTATTTATTAGTTTTCTCACTTGAAGAAACAAAAAGAGAGCCCACCTCATACTCTTCATTGAGCTACCTAGGCTACCTAGGAGGTACATGTACCTACACACCGCAATATCAAAACGCGCTGCACCAGCGACCACGAAGCGGAAGCTTGGCGGTGCTTTCTATCTCCTTGTGCAGTTCCGTCCTGTGCTGGTCGGAATATTTCTCCTGCAGCTTCTTTCCCAGTTCGAGTCAGTCCGGCGACTCATCGGCGAGGTCCGAAACGGCCACGACCTTGTCCTGGGCCTCGCGCCGCATATCGATCTCCTCGGACCACTGCTCGATGGCAAAGGCCTCGCCAGGCTTGGCCTCCCAAACGCGGCCGCTGCTCAGCATGCGGCGGACCACCGTGTCGGCGTCGTGGGCTTGGAGAGGCGAGGGCGGCTGCGATGCCGGACTCGAGCAGGATGTTGAGGACACGTTGAATCGTGTTCAGGAGGTCGTTCTTGAAGGGTGCAATGCTCAGCACGCGCGTGGCCATGAAGGGCGCCAGATTCCCCGAGTACCACAGGTGGTACAGATACTGGTTGTTGGCCTGGGCATACAAAGAGTCGGATTCCTGCGATCTCACGGCGGCATTGGGACGCCAGGGGTGCAGGTCATGGTCGCTTGTGCGAGTTGGTAGCAGACTGATGGCGTAAGGGGTCCTTCTCGATAGTCAAGACTGGCTGGTAGGCTGCCCGGGGTAAGAACTGCACCGTTGTGATGGATGGGGATGAAACCGAGGCGGCCATGGCAACGGAACGTACCCCAGGGAGGCCGGGTTCAGATAAGGAATACAGAATACAGAGAACCGCACGTCAAGGTTGGTTTTGGAAGGAGGACGAGGTGACAGTTGCGATACAGTGGTGGAAATGGAGACAGGATATAATTACGGATCAATATACGGACGAGTACTATCTCTTTGCTAGAGCCTAGAAGGGAGAGGGCGTCTCAGTTGCCTGTCTAAATCGCCTCTCTTGAAGCCTGCACGCTACGTCGTTCTGGGTCCCTAGAAGAAATAGAATGGCCTAGGTTACAACCGTTAAAGCGATCGCCTGGCTCAACTGCGAGAAGTGCTTGAAAGTGGAGCTGTCGACGGCGGAGCACGAAAAGATGCCCGCCCTGTACTCGTCTGAGCTCCTCTCGGCAGGCCTACAGATGCTGAAAGCAGGCCGCGAGTCGCTGCGCCACAACACCAACTAGGACCGTCTCACCAACGTCCTCGGTCTGCTCAAGCCCATCGCCATCGCGGCTGACGTACTAGCCGAGGAACTGTATATTCCCTCCAAGATTCTGTGGGGGAGTCTTGGCCTGGTCATCGAGGTCAGTCAGTTCGCATGAACCAGCATAGCTTCGAGCAAGACCCCAGCGGCTCGAGCATCTCCTCAAGGTCAACGAGGAGGCCGGCCATGCTCTGCGTGTTGAATGACGAGAGTCGGAAGAACGAAGGTACGCGGAGCTTATGGAGAAGCAGGACGTGATCCTCTCCACACTGGCCGACCAGACAGCCGGCAAGACGGGACCGATGCAGGCCGAGCGGTTCCCCGTGCCGTGGACACGCAACCGGTCCTTCATAGGACGCGAGTCCATCCTGGCCGAAATCCAATCCCACTTGGCCCCGGACAGCGAGGGAGCGGGCTCCCACCAGCTCTCTGTTGCCATCTGCGGGTTAGGGGGCGTCGGCAAGACCCAGATTGCCCTAAAGTAATTACGCCGATCTTCACAAAGACGACTACATGGCCTGCTTCTGGGTAATGCGCGATGTGAGACTTAAAATCGCGAGCGCCTTCTGCGACATGGCGAGAGTGCTCGGGTTCCCTTTATTGATTTTATTCTTTTTGGTTCTTTTTCAGTTATGTAGAGAAGCAAGTTATCCACTCAAAGACAGCGTACTTGGTCTGCCACTTTTTAGCGAGGGCGCCTAAACTTGCGCTACCTGGTCTCAAGCTGATTTACTCCGTACAGCTCACTCTTCGATAACGCCACCAGATCCTTCGACCGCTAATTACCTACCTGAACAGAACGGGATATGCCCGGCGCCGGCTAATATGCAGGTCTTCCAAATTTATAGCGTGCCACGCATTCATGGATGCACTGTAACGTTTCACTGATGGAACTATGCGACTTCGTATTCTCCGTCCTTTCAGCTCTACTATGTAGGACACCCGCGTTTGAGCTATCATAATCTATTAATAACTCTTATAATTACGGCCTGCCTTCTCTCGAAAATGGAGACATCTATCCTCACCAGCGAGCAGATCCACGGCCTTCGAAAATGAAGTTCTTGTTGACAGCTTTGGCCGGAGTCTCGGTTGCCTCCGCTAAAACCCAGCTTCCAGAAACATGGTATTCCACCATCTACCTCAATGAGTCCTTAACCACGAGCCAAGAGATCGCCTATGGCAGTGAGGCCGTTACTCCGGTGCCAACTTCGACCGCGCCGCTAGTTTTGTCAACTTCATACCTCAGCGCTCCCGTAGCCAGCCGAAATATCAACCACACCACGTATTCCACTGTTAGCGAGACACTGCCGCTCACTACTGTGACACCCTCCGTCTACATTACACGCCCCTCCCTCCCAACCGTCACCCTCAATGGCACCACCACCATAACCACCTACCTCTCCACAACCATCGCCACCGTCACCCTCTCCTCCCTCGTCCTCCCCAACGGCTCCCCGCCCGCGAGCACCGCGACAGTCTACACCGGCACCTACCATCCCGCTCCAGGACAAGTGATCCCCTCGGGCAGCACTCAAACCGCCTGGCCTACCGCCGTGACTGTGCACGATTCCATCACCGCAACCTACCTCATCTACACGTACACGGGCAGCACGTCCACTACCACCTCGGTCTGGACCGAAACCGTCTACCGCACAACGGCCACGGCGTCCACGACAACAACCATCGAAATACTCCCCTGCATCGGGCGGCCCCCGGCTAGAACCTGCACGCAGACAACCTACACCAGCACCGCGACGCACACCATGGCCGACGCAGGGCTGGCGTACGTGAACGCTACGCGCACCGTCCCTGGCAGTTACGATGCTACCCCAACGGTGACGTACGCGGCCAGATGCGCGCCGACAAACCTGCTCAGCGTGCGCGACGGGCACGGCCTCGCCGTCGAGCTCTCGCCCGACGACTTCACGTTTCCCATCGGGTTCCCCGGCATCGTCATCGGCATTCCGCCGTCGTTGGTGGTCGACCCGAGTGCCTGCTGTCAGCTGTGTCTTGACAACGAGGGCTGCGCCGCGAGCGAGTGGACGTTGGGGTGGGATACGGCTTGTCGGTTGTTTTACCATGTGCCGGAGATTGGTGATTATGGGGCGGAGGGCGGTAGTGGAGGAGGAGGACAACAGAGTAAGAAGGATCAGTTGTGTGGGAAAGCAGGAAAAGGTGGTGGCGGTAACGGGGTGGTCCCGGTCAAGTACTATGCTGATGTGTATGCGCTGCCAGGCCAGGGGAGTTTTATTCAAGTTGGGTGCGGGAATTTGGAGTATCTCGGCTTGATGGATCCGTTTTGTCCGTCGTGCGAGGTGGGTGAGTGAGGGTTTTACTATTAATTAGTATATGTGATGATGGGGCTCCGGGATTGCGTGGAAAATCCCACATGTGTAGTATCCAGGTGGGCAATGGTGGACGAGCCCATGCCGCCATCTCTAGGATAGACGTAGACCAACAGGAAGTTGCTCTACAGTGATCTCGACAATGGCCACAAAGCAGTGTACAGCATACTCCTATTGGAGGAACAAGAGGTACAAGATACTTGTAAATACCTCGTTAATTCAAAATATAAATAATAGTATATCCAAAAGACTCCAGAAGAAAGACAAAAAGAAAAAGAGAAACGGAAAAAGAGAAAAGCAAAAGGGGGAAAAGATTCGCAGCGAAACTCATTTCCCCTTGGTTCTTTTTCAAAAACCGGGCCGTGAAGCCCATGCCATGGCTACAATCAGTGTTGATTACTTTCCACCAGACAGAACCATTTTCCCTTGGGAGCTCAGCCTATCGACTACTCTGTCCCGCGTCATGAGATCTTTCTCCCCGTCGCACATCCCCTCGATGAGCCTGCCAGCCAAAACTCGGGCAATATTTTGCTCTGTGACCCGACGATTCAGCATCTCGGCTCGCTTCAGGTAGTCGCTCAGGGGTTCTCCGGTTCTTCTGGCGAAGGCGACAGCCAAGTGTATCACCTCAGCGGAGTAAGCAGTGGCTCTTCTGGGAAACCGGTCCTCGAAAGCTTTCTTGATTTTACTAAAGCTCTCACGGTTTCCCACATACTCCGTCTGCCACCATTCCTTAGCTTCGCCCATCAATCCGGTCCTGAATTTGCTCCAAGCAACTCAGTCTGCCACATCTCCGGTGAGGTTCATTACATCAATATTGACCTGAATGATTCCACCACCCAGTTTGTACCCACTTACAGATTTCTAAACATGTAATGCACTTTTCCAGACTTAGTACGTGTGCCGCGGTTTGGGCTTCTCCACCTCGAGAGTCTTCTTCGTCTTCTCCAGAATCCACCTCCTACAGCTGCGACACGCCCTTGCGCAAAACCGCCCTGAGGCCCGCCTCGACTTCTGGCGCCAGATGTACCTTGGTATCGGGGGCAGTTTCCTCTGACGAATCCTGGCTTCCCTGTCCTCCCCTCTCTCTCCAGTTACTTGTTATATCCCACAGGCTATCCGTATCCTGTATATCGGTATCACTGTCCCCGGATAACTCTGCAAAGCTGGCTTCGTCATTCACTGTACTGCCTTGTCCGAACCGCCTCTTCTTCTTCTGAGGCTGTAATTACATACACACTATACCATCTGGCAGGCCGTGACGGATCGTCCTGAGGAGCTCGTGTTAGCCAATTGACCATTTAGAATTTTAGCGCACCAGTCACAGGCTCACAGCGTCGCCTCAAAAATCTCCGGATTATCCCCACAGTTGGGGAATGGAGGAGCGTCGATCGGCCTCCAAATCCACCATTCACACAACCGAATTCTCCCCGCAAACCCGGTTTCCGGCTGATCACGATTGGCGGAATTATAAGCCAAGATACAATGTCCTGGGGAAGTGCTTTGCCGCACCAGTCGGCATTCAGCGGCATGGCAAAACAGAGTTAGTAGTCGTCGGGTATGTAACCCTTGATCGATGCATCCGTCAGGCGCTCAAATGATGATACGAGCCGACCACATCTGATAGAAGAAAGCAACTCTGCTCTAGAACATGGGCAAGTTGTATAAATACCCTTCTTGGCCCCGGCTGCCTCTAGTCGTCCTGAGGCCATCTGTTTCTATCCAGCAACAGTTCTCTCAACTGTCAACATGGCCCGGCTTTCTCTAAAGGCCGCCGGCAATGCTGGGTTCGCCCTCATCGCCGGCTTGTTCAGCCTCGCTAGCCTGCAACAAGTCTCCGCTGAAGGCGCCAGCAGCTTCCCCCTGAGCGACGTCCAGTTGACACAGAGTCGTTGGATGGACAACCAGGACCGCACTCTGGCCTACTTGCTCTTTGTTGACCCAGATCGCCTGCTGTACAACTTCCGCAGCACCCATCACCTGGACACGCAAGGCGCCCAAACCAACGGCGGTTGGGACGCCCCGGATTTCCCGTTCCGGTCACATGCCCAGGGCCACTTCCTCACAGCCTGGGCACAGTGCGCTGCCACGCTCAAGAACGACGATTGCCTCGATCGTGTCACGTATTTCGTCGCAGAGCTCGCCAAGGCGCAAGCCAACAACCAGGCCGCCGGCTTCAGCACGGGCTATCTCAGCGGCTTTCCCGAGTCTGATTTCGACAAGCTCGAGGGCGGCACGCTGACCAACGGAAACGTCCCGTACTATGCCGTCCACAAGACCATGGCCGGGCTGTTCGACGCCTGGAAGCTGGTGGGCGACGAAACGGCGCGAGATGTGCTCCTGGCCATGGCTGGCTGGGTCGACTCGCGGACGAGCAAGCTCTCGGAGGACGCCATGCAGCGCATGATGGGCACCGAGTACGGTGGCATGAACGACATCCTCACCCTGCTGTACCAGGAGACCAAGGACGACCAGTGGCTGAAGGTTGCTCAGCGGTTCGACCACGCCGCCGTGTTTGACCCCCTGGCCGAGGGCCGTGACCAGCTGTCCGGTCTCCACGCCAACACCCAGGCGGCGAAGCTGGTGGGCGTCATCCGCGAGTACCAGGCCACCGGCACACAGCGCTATCTTGACATTGCCAAGAACGCCTGGGACATCATCGTCGGCGCGCACACCTACGCCATCGGCGGCAACAGCCAGGCCGAACACTTCCACGAGCCTAACGGCATCGCCGACTACCTAGACAAAGACGCCTGCGAGACCTGCAACACCTACAACATGCTCAAATTCACAAGGGAGCTGTGGGCCAGCAGTCCCGGGGCCCCGTCCGCCAGCTACTTCGACTTCTACGAGCGGGCCTTGCTCAACCACCTGCTCGGCGTCCAGCACCCTTCCAGCGACCACGGACACATCACCTACTTCACCTCCCTAAACCCCGGCGGCCGCCGCGGCGTCGGCCCAGCCTGGGGTGGCGGTACCTGGAGCACCGACTACGACAGTTTCTGGTGCTGCCAATCGACCTCGGTAGAAACTAACACCAAGCTAATGGACTCCATCTACTGGCACGACGACACCAGCGAAGACCAACCGGTCCTCTATGTCAACCTGTACATCTCTTCCAAACTCACCTGGGCCGACAAAGACGTGACCGTCACGCAAAACACCACCATCCCCGAGACCGACACGTCCACGATCTCGATCGAACCGGGTTCCAGCGCCGGTCCCTTCGCGCTGCGCCTGCGCATCCCGGAATGGACCACCGCCGACGCACAGGTTCTCATCAACGGCGAGCAGGACGATACTGCCGTCAGCGGTGTCGAGCCGGGTGCCTATGCCACCGTCCAGCGCGAGTGGCAGGCCGGTGACAAGGTGACGGTGCAGTTCCCTATGGCGGTCCGCACGATCCCGGCGAATGATGATCCGAATACTGTGGCTATTGCTTACGGGCCTGCTGTTCTGGCTGGGAAGTATGGAGATTCGACTTTGAATGGTGTGCCGGGGATTGAGGTTGATTCGGTGAAGCGGGTTGATGGGGGTGGTTTGCAGTTTGAGGCGACTTCGGGGGGGCAGAAGATTAGCTTGGATCCGTTTTATGATTCTCATGATTATAACTACAATGTGTACTGGAAGATTAACTAAGTTCTAAGGGTGGATGTGGAGCAATATTAGCTTTCAGAGTACTCAGAATCTGCTCAAAGGTTATGAAATACACGAGCACAAAACTACTTGAATTTTAAAGACATGAAAAACTTGTACGACCTACGAACAAAGACATCATTAACCGTTGTAGTCAATCGTCACCAAGATGTCGCCTTGACGCAGGTTCGTGTGCTCAACCCCAATTTCTACCTCCTTAAGTTGGAATGCTATGCGAAGGGATGCTATACGAAGGGACGACGAATCAACAAAGCTAACGGGAAAACGTTGCGGGTAGGATCGCCCAATACCTGTCTACACGCTTTTATTATCCCCTCTCCCCATAGAATGAAGTCCGGTTAAGACACGCCCGGAATCTCAAACTTTCCTCTCCACAGATCCAATCACAGCCATAATTCAGGTACTCATCCTCCCCAAGATTTCACTACATAATTACCTAGCGATCAACACCCCAAGCCATGGATTCCATTTCCCTCAAGTACATCGGCACAGGCAAATGGCACAAAGACCTCGAACTCCGCCTCGGCGAATACCGTCAGGTAGCAGACACCTCCTACTTCGCCATCGAAGACAACTTCAAATCGCAACACGACGTCGGCAAGCGCCTCGCGCACCTCCTCGACCAATGACTGGAGCTGCTCGATGATCTCAGGTCGCACGATAAGGAAAAGGGTATTTCTCCCGTTCGACATCTCCGACCAGTCGACCTCGTGGCTGGAGGTGACGGAGACGGGGGAGGAGGAGGTGGTCACGGTGGAGGTTGGGTTTAGCACGAGGATTCAGGGGTGGGCGGTTAAGGTGGGGGATATACGGCCTACGGCGGAGAAGCTGCTTGGGGTTGAGTTGGTGCCGGATGTGTTGGTGAAGATGACGGTGGGGGAGTTGAGGGAAGCTGTACAGCGGGATCGGAAGGCTTTTACGGAAATCTGAGGGTGGGCGTAGCTCAAGATGAGTTGAAACCTGGGAGGTTGGAATTATGTCTGGTGGGCAGCTCTAGTCATTGGCTTCACGATACTTTCTTGCAGGTGACACGTATCGTGCAAGTCATTTTTGTAGGTCTGCGAGAGTGAACGAGTCGCCAGTGGCCAAGAGCTACGTATAAGCCAGTCAAAGCCACCACATGGTGAACCGTGTTCCTTCGCAAAGATTGCAAAGACCTCGTCCCCTCCTCGTTGACTCTAGCATAATGCCCGGTCTCCGTGGCTAGCTAGGTACTGCTACCTAAGGTACCTACAGAGGAGCTTGTAATTAGTCCTCACAAAGAGGGGCTCCAAAGTACGTAGCTTTGGATCGAAACAACAATCTTTCTTGGTTTGCACTTACAACTGCTGTGATGTCTAATTACAGCCAGCCTGTGTGTGTTCGACGGCGACTCAGCTACTAGCGTGGGTCTACCCACCTTACCAGATACCACCAAGAGACTGCATCTTGCACGGCCCGATGTAAGGCATCAAATAGGATGCCAGCCGCCGATCGGCCCGATCCAACGACGTCTTGTACTTCCCTACATTCAGAGAAGGGACCTTCAACCCCAAAAGTAGGCGGTGATTCCACGGGCTCCACTCCCATGGCATCGAGTGTGGTTAAGCAGTGGACGGCGTTGAAGCTCTACCTCTTACGGTACACAAGATTTTGAACGGGGGTAACTTGATCAGAGTAAGTAGGTAGTGACCCGTGACATGGTTTTCGAGAGACGCTGTACACCATCTCCTAGTTGAATTACCCCATTGAATAACGCATGCCTCTTCATACTGCTGACAACTCAAATTCAAAGGAAAGTACTAGAATGTCTTCATCACGGATAGAAGAAGTCTCAGACTTGGCGAATTCGCTTGCTAATTATCCAAGCCATGCGGCCAGTTTTAGCCGGTGAAAATGAGGCACAGGGTACATCTAGAACCATAGAACCAGACATACCTTAGTGTACGGTAGAGTCGGACAACAAGAGATCCATCGACGACATGGTCTTGGCAGCAAATCAATCACAAGACTCAAATGATGCTTCTTCTGTGTACATCGTACTGCATCTGCGCAGGACCTCAAAGGCGAGCTCGGCGGCGTCACCATCATCATCACCCACGATCGGCCCGAACAAGGTTGGATCGCGGGTGTTGGGTGGTATTTCTCATCAATCGGCCCTTTCGTTTGGGCGCAACGCCGCAACCTCGACCTGGGACCGCGGGCGGGAGAGCACAAGGCGTGACAAGCGTGACAAGGCGCGACAGGCTAGGACAGCTCAGCGCAAGCCAAGCTCGTCTTGTATTATGTAGTACTTTGGTGGAGACCTGCCCGTACTGAGTTGAAGATGTGTGGACGTCCCGCGTTGCCCAATGCACCTCCATCGTGCCATCGCCGGCTTCTTTAGGTGCCCATGAAGTCTTAACTCGGAAACCCTGCCACGCCTGCATTCTTCTGGGGTCCCCGCATTCTTCCACAGCGACGTCAAAAGGGAGAGAGCTTCAGAGCGTGGTAGTGAGCGTGGTAATGTGGGGTATTTTTCAAGTAAGAAAGCCGAAAGGGTTGGTTCAATGCCGTCCCAGGCGTCCCTTCCCTCCACTTCCCCCTGAAGATGTGGAGACTGGATTAGGTAGCAGCTTAAAAAACATCCCCTTTTTGCCTCAACCCCTGGACATTTCCTCTTGAGAGGGCCAAGCAACGTTGAAACTAACACCACAAAGGTGCACACGCAAACAATGCAGACAGGCCACCCCGCACGCCCAACACTGTCACTTCACCTTTTTGCGCTTTGAGCCTATGGGGTTCGGTCCGATTGAACTTGTTGAAGGGCGGAAAGCCGTCAAGTTGTTGGTCCGTCTTTTTGGTAGCACGCATCGATGAGAACGCTAGAAGTCCCGATTTCCGATTCCCGAGTCCCGAGAACATCGTAGTCGGCGGTAGTGGTGTAGAAAAAGGTGAAACAAGGCTAGGGTAAGGTAAGATTTAGCAGCTACCGGAAGCATGGACATGGTCAGATTCGCCGAAGCCCCCGTTTAACGCCGGGAACTTTCATTGCTAGCCCCTCAAAGCGCCGCACTGCGCGTCTAAGGGCGCGGGACTGGCGCTCGGAGATGGGCTAGGGTGAGGCCGAGAAGGCGGCCGTGAGAATGCGGTCCCGGGTCCCTTCGTTGGAGCAGACCACATCGGATGCGACATGAGCATGGACTTCCGAATGGAGACAGACTCGAAGAGCCGGAAAACCGGCGTACTGGGAAGGTAAGTTAGGTAACTTGTATCAAGTCGTTGTTTATATATTAGGGGGGCGACCTCCCTTGCTCGCCACCATCATGACTGTTTGATATCCCCAGTCTCTGCCGTCTGCAGCACGGCTTGGTTCATTCATTCTTCTGTGGTATCGATACCCGCGGGTCTCGTCACCATGCTTGGCTCTCTTGGTTCTCTCCTGCTCTCCTCGGCCGCCCTCGTCGGTGCTCTGCCGAGCGGGAGCGGCTCTACCCCTGATCACGGTTCGGCCCACCACTTTGTGAAGCGGGCGGCGCTCGATCCGATCTCGACTAGCGGCGCCGACGGCATTGCGGGTGGTCAAGTCGCCTGTGATGCCCCTCCTGTGAAGTCCTTCGTCGGTGACCTCAAGCCTCCGGTATGTTTTCCACCCTCTCCGCGCGCGGCCCGAGGACACGGGCCATGGTTATCTACCAAGTTACTCAACTAACACGTCTTTCTGGACCCTAGTTCCCTACCAACTCATGGTGGGCTCCCTTCGCGGCCCCCCCTGGCAATGCCACGGCCGCGGGCCCGTTCCCGTATGAATCCGGGCTCCAAGGCTCCGGCATCCAGTTCGGCCTCAGCACGGCCCGGAAGTTTGACGGCACCTCGATCCAGCAGCCCACGCAGTTCGACTGGCTGGCGTCGTTCACCGAGCACCAGGGCGCGTTTGAGAACCACAAGGCGACGGCCTTTGACACCCAGAGTGTGACTGTCCAGTACTTCGAGGGCAGTTCCACCTTGACGACCTACTTGGTCCCGGGCTCGCCGTACATCACGTTGGAATACGACTCGGCCACGCCGTCGTTCAAGTCGCTTAACGGCGGGATCAAGACTTTCAATGACAAGGACCTCGGAGATGGCGGATCTCGTACGTGCCCCTAGCCTCCTTTTCTTTTCTTTTTTTTTTTTTTGCCCCCGTTCCCTCTAGGTCCTTAGCTAGGTACCTAATTAACGATTTCAAATCAACGTAGAGAGCGCAACCGGAACGCAGTTCACCGTGGTGGACTCCAAGGGCACGACCTACATCATCTACGCCCTGTCCGAGATCTCTCTCACCGCGACCGCGGACTCGACTGCCTCGGGCACCATCAAGGCTGACGGCCCCTTCAAGGGCGTCCTCCGTTTTGTGCAGCTCGGCGACGCCAGCCACAAGGACCTCCTCGACAAGCATGCTGAGATCTACCCCACGTCGGTCGCGCAGGACTACTCCTTCACCGACGCCGAGGGCACCCTCGTCTTCACCTGGGAGACTGTTGGCGACAAGAGCCAGCTCCTCATGCTCACCTGGCCTCACCACCGTCTGACTATGCAAGATGCCAACTTCCCGGATACCACCGCGCTGGGGTACTTGACTATCAAGGTTTGTTTATCTGTTTTTTCTTTCTTCTCTTTTTTCTTTCTTATTTTCATCTTCCATTCCCAATAACCAACCCCCGAAGCTCATGCTAATGGCTTTTCAAACCCACAGGGCTGGATGTACCCTGCCATTGGCAACACCTGGACCATGCAGTACGAGCTCACTGACATTGCGTGGAACGCCCCGCGTGACCTCGACGCCTCGTGCTCCGACGCCGTCATCAACGGTCTCAAGTACGAGATCGGCCAGCTCAACGTCTCGGCGGCCCCCGTCCCTGGCGACTTTTACTACTGGGGAGGAGCCCTCGCTGCCCAGGGGCGTCTAGCTTTGATTGCGTATGTTTCTTTTTCTTTTCCCTCTTTTGTTTGTGGTGGCCGAGTGCTGACAAGATAATTACCATCCAGCGACAACCTCGGCCAGTCCGATCTCGTCCAGCCCGTGGTCGACTACCTCAAGGCCTCGTTCGCGCACTGGTTCGACTCGGCCGCGACCATCCTGCCTGCCTACGAGACCGCATGGGGCGGTGTGATCAACAAGGCCGGCGCCACCGACACCTGGGTCGACTTTGGAAACGGCTACTACAACGACCACCACTTCCACTACGGCTACTTCCTCAGCGTCGCCGCCGTCATTGCCAAGTTTGACAAGGACTGGTTGAGCCAGCACAAGGACTACATCAACTGGTTCGCGAGGTCTGTACTTCCCGCGTCAATAACAACTTATTATTTTATGCTGACCCTTTTGCAGAGACATCATCAACCCCTCAGCAGACGACCCCTTCTTCCCCATCGCGCGCTGCCGCGACTGGTTCGCGGGCCACTCCTGGGCCTCGGGCATCGCCAACGGCGCCGGCAGCCGCGACCAAGAATCCACCGGCGAAGCCGTCAACGGCTATTACGGCGCGCTGCTCTGGGCGTCGGTCGCGCTTGACCAGGCCTACATCGACTACGCGCGTCTGCTGCTAGCCACCGAGCAGCAGGCTGCCCAGCTGTACTGGCACTTGTACCCGCAGGCTGGCGAGACTGACCGTGATAACCCGTACCCGGAGGCTGAGGTGCGCGATCTGGTGACTATGGGGAATGTTGAGGATTGGCAGTCGGGTGCTTGGTTGTTCTGGGGTGATCAGAAGAGTGAGATTGCGGCGATTCAGATCTTGCCGGTTACGCCTGTGAATGAGGTCTTGTATGACAAGCAGTGGGCGGAGAATGTGTGGGCGTACACTATGCCTGAACTGGTTGACCCTGCTATTGGTGATGAGTGGTAAGTCTCCGGTCTACTCACGCTCTGCGCTTGTTTCTTGTTTCCCTGTTCTGACTGGTCGATTTTCTAGGAAATGTGTCATCATTGCTGCGTACTCAAACTCGAACCCGCAGGTCGCTGCTGCGTGGGCCGGAAACCTCACCACCTGGGGTGCGTTTTCCCTCTTCTCCCCCCTCTCTCCGCCCACATATTGATCACCCACTAACACTCACCAGGCACCGGCAACACCTTCACCAACGAACTCTACTTCATCGGCACGCGCCCCAACCCCACCGGCGAGCCCATCTGCGGCACCCTCCCGCAAAACCCCTACGGCACCTTCAAGATCCAAGACGCCGCCTCCGGCAAATACGTCGCCGCCTCCGCCGCCAACACCAACCTAATCGCCTCCGCCACCTCCGACGCCGACGCAGCCACCTTCGACAGCGCATACGTGCCCAACGCCGGCACCCTCCAGCTGACCAGCACCAAGGAGTACGTCACGTCCGATCAGTCGGGCACGGGCACCCTGGCTGCTATCCGCGATGTTGCTTCGTCTTGGGAGCGGTTCACGATTCGCCCTAAGTCGGGGGGTGGTGATGGTGTGTACTCGATTAAGGCGGGTAGCAACGGGTTGTATGTCACGCTGGGCTCGGATGGGTCGCTGATTAACGGCGGCAAGGACGAGGCGTCGGCTGCTGGGTTCAAGTTTGTGAAGGTGTAGAGTAAGAGGAGAGGTGAGGTGATGGATTGCATTGAAGGAAAACTCAATGGAAAAAGGAGGGCGGTTGGAACTTTTGAGCTTGTTGTGTTCGTGTTCATGTTCCGTATTCTTCTTGTACGCAGTTTGAGCGCTGCGGGGCAGACATTCACTGTACATATTCAGACCTGAATTAAATCATGGTCAATTTCTTAGCGCTCAAGACAAGGCGAATTGTCGGGAGATTAGTGCCTCTCACCTTGTGCCCAGGTCAATGTAACAGCAGGAAAATACGAGAAACTGAACCGTCCGGTGGCGTATCGTACCGTAAGCAACTATTCGTACCTAAGTGCTTAAGAAGAACGGGGACCGTTAGTCGAGTCAATGTTTAAACCCCATCGCCTTTCTTGCTCTGCCCATCGTAACCGGGAAAGCCGTTGGCCTAGCATCACTAGACACTACCGGTAGTGTCTGCCACCTAATGAGGCACACTGCCCTTGATATCGCCCATCAGTTCTCATCACTACCATCCACCATCAGGGCATCCTCGCAAATCTCCAGAAGTGTCACAAAACGGCGGTCAGCTGTGTATTGGGCCCGTCTATGGTATTTTACAGTCCACCAACATGCCGCTCCCCGTCCCACAAGGACACAGACACACGCCCTACACACGTTTAGTTCCTCTCCCGCCTCCTCGGTGCCGCTCTTATTATGTCGTCTACACGGAGCAGGAGCTGTAATTCAGTCAGCAGCTGAAATTTGTGGATAGAGAATCGGAGGGTATATCTAAACATGAAGAAGGGGGAAATCAATCGTACCTCTGCGGCCTCGCTCGCCGAGTTGACCACCGCCCTCTTGAGCTTGTAGCTCTCAATCACACCAAGGTCACGCATATCTGCAACACCCCCACCAGGCGTCATCAGGTCCAACCCGTACGTCGACAGGCCATCGTAGATCGCCTTACGCAGCCGTGCGACGAGGTCGCCCGAGTCGAGACCGGCGTTGTCCGCAAGGATCGTAGGCAGCTGGCGTAGCGCGACGGCGAACGCGGCCACGGCCGTCTGCTTCTTACCCTCGACACGCGTCGCCGCTCCCTCGACCGCCTTCGCCATGAGCATCTCGGCGCAGCCACCACCGAGCGTAGTGCGCGGCTCCTTGACCGTTTGTGACAACACCGCTAGCGCGTCGTGTAGACTGCGCTCGGCCTCGTCCAGCAGCTGATCCGTAGCACCACGGAGAACGATCGTGCAGGCCTGGCCCGCGGCCACGCCCGAAAACTTGATCAGCGTGTCCTCGCCAATCAAAACCTCCTCGATCAAGTCGCACTGGCCGAGCTTAACCTGCTCCGGGTGGTCAAAAGTGGACGCGATCTCGCCACCAGTGACGAGGGCGAGGCGCTCGATGCCGTCGAAGTCGGCGTGTTCGATCGACATGATCCCCGCGTCGGTAAAGAGCTGCTCGGGCCAGTTGTAGATCAGTTGCCGGTTGATGAAGCAGTTAATGCCGTGCGCCTTGATCTTGTCCACCTTGGCCTTCATCTTCTCGCGTTCTGCCCGCTCGAGTTCCGCCAGCTTGCTGGTCGAGCTAACCTTGAGCTGAGCACCGAAGATCTTGACCTTGTCCGTGTCCATGGACGTGTTGGCGACGAGAATCTTGGCCTTCTCCAGACGCTTCGGTTGGTTCACGCCGATCTTCTTGTCCAAGATGAACCCCTCGTCAAGGTACGACTCGCTGAGCTTACCGCCAGCCTTCTTGATGATCTGAATGTTGCTGAGATCGGGGGAGCCCTTTAGCCGCAGCACGGCCTCAACTGCCAACTTGGAAAAGTGGTCCCGATCCTGGGCGAGCACCTTGGAACTGAGAGTTGTCCGGGCAATTGCTTGGAGATCCTTCTTGAACGCTTCTGGGTTGTTGCTATGGTCCACCGCAGACCCCTCCAACGCCTTCAGCGCTGCTTGACTCGCTATCCGATACCCTTCGATGATGGTCTGGGGGTGGATCTTTTGGGAAACGAGCTTCTCGGCCTCGCGCAGCAGTTCGGCCGCCAAGACAGCAACCGATGTAGTGCCATCACCAACCTCGTCATCCTGGACTTTGGAAATATTCACCAGAACCTTCGCCGCCGCGTTGTCGAGGGCAATAGCTTTCAGGATCGTCGCGCCGTCGTTCGTGACCATAATCTCGCCAGTCGACCTATTATGTCCCTGAATCAGACCCGAGTTCCCCTTTCTCACCCATATAGCAAAACCCTAGAAGCAACCTACGCCGACTGCAAAATTTTGTCCATGCCCTTGGGGCCGAGTGTGCTCTTCACCAGATCGCCCACGGCAATCGCGCCCACAAACGCGGCGAGACGCGCATTTTCGCCCTTTTCCTGTGTCGTGCCCTCCTCGAAGATCTGGGTGGGGTTGAAAGAGGCCTGTAATGTTTGTGAACAGCTGCCCAAGAATTTATTCCAAACTTCGAAAATGCTAGAAACCTCGGTGAAAACATACCATGATGTCGGCGGAGCTCAAACTTGGGGACAGTCAACAGAACGGTTTCCTGGTTGAGGTCCGCTGAAGTGACGGTTCCAGAATGGCGGGGAGGAGGGGCAGCTTGGAGACCAGGCAGGCGCTGTCACAGTCAACAGAAGCTGCTGGACTTTTTGCCCAGGCACTGGCAAAATTTGGAGCAGCTCTCACCGCCTTTGCACAGTGGGCAGCAAGCAGAAACAATCACCTCCATCCAACTTCATCTCGAGATATTGAGAATCCGAATTGTTCTGATACTGTTTAGTTTAGTATACGGCCTCCAACCAGAAGTCTCCTTCCCAAAAACTGCTGAAGGCGTGTGCCGTATCGCAAGATATTTATTGTTCAAATACCGGGTGCACTAGGGCGTTTCGCTAAACAAACAAGCCTAGTGGGGCATTTTCCCGCTCCCATCTGGCTGAACCCCACCACGTTCTGCGCAGCGCACAAAATCTCGTCAATTATCCCGACGACGAAGATCCCAAGGCCCCCGCAGTCCGAACAACAAGCATACTACATCGGCGACGCATCGAAATTTTTTCGTTTCGAAACTGCCCATCTCGTACGGACTCGCCGGACTAATTGCCCAGCATGGCGCCGTCCTTCGACCACCTCCGCGACGAGGACCTCGACGATGAGGATTTCGATATGGATGAGGTCGACATTTCCGACCTTCGCGAAAAATACGAGGTCCAACTTGAGCAAGGCTATGATACCTTCGTCGTCGTAGATGGCCTGCCAGCCGTTACCGAGGAACTGAAGCCGAAGCTCATCAAGTTCCTGCTGAAGAAGCTCAACTCGGTCGGCCGGACAAGCGAAGATGCCATTTACATGCCGATGGGCGACGACGGCAAATCGCTAAGGTATGCAGCGTGTCGGTGGCGTTGGGATGCATGATTCCAAGGCCGGCACCACTACTTGGGGTTGGACCAGGAGTTTAAACTTGGCTTTCAAAACTGACGCCGTCCTCTATGTAGATTCGCTTTCGTCGAGTTCTCGTCTGCCGCCGAGGCTGCCGCGGCGGTACGCCAACTAGATTTTGTCCCTCTCGATAAGAAGAACACCCTGCGCGTGAACAAGCTTACAGACGTCGACCGGTATGGGAGAGAAGGCCGCATTGACGAGGAGTACACGCCCCCCGCCATCGACGAGTTTGAAGAAAAGGAACACCTCCGTTCCTTCATGGCGGATCCGAGTGGCCGGGGAAGGGACCAGTTTGTCATGTTCCGTGGAGAGACGGTCGGCGTGTTTTGGAACAACGAGAAAGATCAACCAGAGAACGTCGTGGACCGGCAACAATGGACTGAGACCTTCGTTCAGTGGTCTCCCCTGGGAACATACCTGACATCGGTACACGCACAGGGTGTGCTCCTCTGGGGTGGCCCGTCGTGGGCCAGGCTGAGGCGCTTCCCCCACCCGTTCGTCAACCTCGTCGCATTCTCGCCCAACGAAAAGTACCTCGTCACATGGTCAAACCGGCCTATTTCCATTCCCGACAGCGGCCACCCCTCCCTCTCTCTGGACGATGATGGCAAGAACTATGTCATTTGGGATATCGAGACATCCAAGCCGCTACGGTCTTTTGCGCAACAAGACACACCAGCAGCGGGCGACGATCCGGCCAAGAAGCCGGCCAAGTTTCCCTGGCCCGCGTTCAAATGGTCAGCCGATGACAAGTATGTTGCGAGGCTGAACCAAGGCACCTCTATTTCGGTATACGAGCTCCCGAAGATGAACCTTTTGGACAAGACGGCCATTAAGATTGAGGGTGTGATGGACTTTGAGTGGGCGCCGGCCACGCCGCGCCGGGACGGCGTCAAGGCCTACGAGCAGCTCTTCTGCTTCTGGACGCCCGAGATTGGCAGCAACCCGGCGAGAGTTGGCTTGATGAGCATCCCCTCGAAGCAGATCGTCCGTTCCCTCAACCTCTTCAGCGTATCGGACGCCAAGCTTCACTGGCAATCCGATTCCTCGTATATCTGTGTCAAGGTCGACCGCCATTCCAAATCGAAGAAGTCGCAAGCCACCACTCTTGAGATCTTCCGTGTCAAGGAAAAGGGCGTTCCTGTCGAGGTTGTCGACACCATTAAGGATACGGTCATCAACTTTGCGTGGGAGCCCAAGGGCGATCGTTTCGTGATTATCACCACGACCGAGCCCGTCGGTGTCACCGCCGTCCCGCCCAAAACTTCCGTCGCTTTCTTCTGCCCCGAGAAGGCCAAGGGCAATGCGGTTGGCAACTTCAAGCACCTGCGGACCCTAGAGAAGAAGAACAGCAACGCCATTTACTGGTCGCCAAAGGGCCGCTTTGTCGTCGTCGCTACCGTTGCCAATACCCAGAGCTCTGACCTCGACTTCTTCGATGTCGATTTCGAGGGCGAGAAACCGGAGGGTGAGAAGGACCTCACTGCCAACCTGCAGCTGATGAACACCTCGGAGCACTACGGCATTACCGACATTGAGTGGGATCCCTCGGGCCGCTACGTCGCCACCTGGGCGTCGGCATGGAAGCACTCGGTAAGTCACGCTGATTTAGCGTCAATAAAATAAAATGATCTCCATATTGGCGATGACTAACACGCTCCCGCAGATGGAAAACGGCTACCACCTCTATGACTTCCGTGGCGAGCTGCTGCGCGAGGAGCCTGTTGAAAAGTTTAAGCAATGGGCATGGCGCCCGCGCCCGCCGACTCTCCTGACCAAGGAAGAGCAAAAACAGGTCCGCAAGAACCTGCGCGAGTACTCCCGCGTGTTCGAGCAGGAAGACGCCGAGCGCATCAGCAGCGCCGATGTGGCGGTCGTCGAGGCCCGCCGCCGCCAGCTTCTCGACTGGTACAGCTGGCGCGAGACCACGGAGGAGGAGCTCATCGAGGAGCGCCTCGCTCTCGGCTTGCCCGAAAACCCGCTCGCCGAGCTTCTCAAGGAGAAGACAGCCGAGGTTGCGACCGTCGTCGGCGAGGCAGAGGAACAAGTTATCGAGGAGATCATGGAGGAGGTTCTCGAGGAAACGGAGGAAATTGTCAACTAGAGACGGCTTCTCCCGGAAATATTCCCCTTTTCTTCTTTCTTTCCATAGGGCTAGGTCTTCCAAAAGTGCCACGGCTCTCTCTGTCTATGTGTCTGGAAGTGGCGAGGTTTGGGGCATGGCAGGTTACGCGTTCAATTTGATCGGAATTTTGATCCGTTTGTCTTGCTGCGGTAAAAGAGAAAAAGGAAGCAAGAGAATAATGTCGTTCTGTACCCCTTTCCCCTCAGCCCCTCCCCTGTTACCGTGACCGCCGCACAAGCTAGGTTATTGGTGTACATTTCCAAAGTGTGTTCATTTCCATGATATCCGTCTGTAGCCCCTCTCTCTTCCCTAGGTACCTCGTGGGAACACCCACAACGTCGGACGCCCTCCCGTTGATGCAAAGCCCCGACGTCGTTCGTCCGTTTGCATCATCCCACGCGGCGAGGGGAGCTGGTGGGTTACGCATCTACCCGATGAAAAACCTGAGCTCTTCCGTTATTACGAGGAAAATTGCCAATGCCGGTTCGTTCGTCCTCTCGCAGCCCTCATTATTCCATCTTTGCCCGTTTAGGTCCCGCTCGAAGGCCGAGTATTTACACTGCTTCGCGTTCGTTAGAAGTCGATAGATCCCGCGAGCTCTCGGGTCCCGACAGATCTCATTTCTAGGTTCTTCCGGTCTAGATGAAAGACTCCAGACGTCAAAAACACGAGGCTGGGGCCACGGGTCACTCTCTTCTGTGTCAACAACCACGGCACATGGTTGTCTGATCCTTCTCTCCCGGCAAACAGAAAACTTTCTTCCTCAAAAGAACGGGGCCAGTCGTTCACTAGGAGGGGCCATGTAACGAGCAAGGGAGAGTGTTGACAATTTTGTGCCCGACATGCCCTTGATACTCCCCACCCGAAGTCATCAAGCCGGGTTTCGAAAATGAAGGGGGGGTGGCCGCTCGCTCACGCGAGCAAGCAAACGACATCACGCTTTCTGGGACGTTCGTTTCGTTGGTTTCCAATCGGATCCATCGGGTCGTCGCGTCGGGTAATCAGTCGCGTCCCAGGTCTTGATCATCCGCGTCGACGTGAGTAAAGATATCAACGATTTTCGTGGCTGGGTAGGAGTTGGCGGTTTGCCCTAGAGGCTTGAGACCGATTTCTATTTAACCACCGCCCCCAGGCTCTTTTACAACGACGGCCAGCTCCCCCAAGCTTTGTTTTTCATTATCAAGCCCAGCTCAGTACACACCAGCAACGCAGACTCAGGGCCCAGCCGTCCGGGATGCATCCCAGGTTGGAGCAGTGCTGGGAGCTCACTAATGCTGGGAAGACTATTCACGACTTGGACACCGTGTACCGCATGACCCAGCAGTCTTTCAAGGACAGCAAAGCGGAACAAGCTAAGCCCGGTTACAAACCCCCTACTAAACCGAACTTCCATCCCGCCAGGACCAGTCCTCGCAGACCCAAGCCCCCCATCCACCCCGAAGACTTGAGGCGTGCACTGCAAAAGGACAAGGCCGCTGAGGACGCAATCCGCAACGCCCCAAGACGGTTGGGCCCGGTTCGTACCCATGGATCTGCTGATAAAGTATTGCCTGTTAGCTAACATCTGTCTAGCCACAAGCCCCCTTTATCAACACCTGGAGAAGCAGTGCTCAAGGAGGGCAACAACCACTGGGCCCCCATCGCCCCACCCAACCTCAGTCCACCGCCATCACGGTATACGGCGGTCAACAAACCATGGCGAGCCACTCAGCAGTCGTCAGAAACCAACCTCCTCGCATCCAAATAGGAGGCCCGCCTGCTCGGCAACCGTACCAGAGTATGGCTGAAGCTAGGGCTCGTCTGCTTAGCATCAATCAGCCGGGGAACCAACAACGAGTCAATCAGCCAGGGAACCAGCAGCGAAACAATCCTCCAGCCGACCCCAGCAAGCGGAGAAGCTACCCTGCCGGCGGCCGCCCTACGCACAACCATCACCTCCGTAGAGACCGGCGGTCCCTGAGTCGCGGACGCAGACACTGGTCAAGAGGCCGATCATTAGGCCCTCGTCCAGTCAACAGGCGCTCAGCCACACGTTCACCTCAACGCCAGGTAAGGGAAGCGGCCGACCGTGGGAAAAGCCAGGCCAGAGAACTTCCCACCGGGAACCGGCCGGCCAACCACAACGGAACAACCACACCCGCCAATGTGAGGGCCGGAGAGTCAAGGACAGATGCTCAACAGCCCAGGGAATCATCCGGCCAGGCACAGGCCCAGAACTCAACCGGAGGCTCAAACCCAACTGAGCATCGGGCTAATCGTGTGTCGACTCCGAGGCCCAACTCCCCGGTCATCAAGAGGGAGCGCAGCGTCAGCCGGACGCCGTTTGTGAGATCAAGATTCCAGCCAGTGCCAGTATCCGGCCCAACGATCCCGGCACCAAACCTCACTGGCCAGATGATTACCCTGCCGGAAGCCCCAGGGGCCCCGAGAGCCTCGGTAGTGCATGCTCAGACGTCGTCGCAAGCAGGGTCACACCACGCACCTCAGTCAATTTCTCATGCCGTCGCTCTACGGCCAGCTTCCAATGCTCTCGCTTTGCGGCCTGATCTTCAGGGCCACGGAGCCCAGGTCACTGGCCCAGAGGTAGCAGACAGGGTGTACGCCATTTGCCTCAATCTGACGGACGAGATGAGGGGTGAGAACCGGGAACTGCAGCGGCAATATGGCCGAATCATGGAAAAGCTGGACAACCAGTCGGAAATGGTAAGTGGTACTCGGATTCTACCCACACCTAAGATGCATCACACTAACAACATTGACAGCTCGTGAACCAGCAAGCCTGGATGGACTCGCGTCCTACCGTGATGGACAGCATCGAGAGGCACCGTCATCAGAGCCCTGTCAGCCTTGGACTAGATTACGTTCATGATGTGGCCGGCAACCACAGCGATGACGGTAGCTCGGTGCTGCCCTCTACGGAATCTGATGAGCTGCCAGGTGGCTCGTGGCGGAAACGGAAGCGCAAAGCTGCGGAGAGGGGAGAGTTGTCATCTGAGTATGGAGGTCCCGGGAAAAAGAAGCGTCAGAGTCGGGAAGAGGAGAGCGATGACGACATGGCAAGCAAGAATAAGAAGAAGAAGAAGTGGAGGAAGTGGAAGGCAAAGAAGGCAAAGGCGAAAGAGAAGAGGAAGGAGAGACAGGAGAAGGAGGCTGAAATCGAGGAAGAGCAAGGAAAGGAGGAAAAGGAGAAGGCCAAAAAGACGAAGCAAAAGGAGAAGCAGGCCAAAATAGAGAAGGAGAAGGGGAAGGAGGAGGAAAAGGTAAAGGGCAGGAAGACGATGAAGAAAAAAAAGGAGAAGCGGGCTAAAATAGAGAAGGAAAAGGAGGAGGTGGTAGTGGTGGAGGAGGAAGAAGAACAGGAGGAAGAAGAGGCGGAAGAAGAGGGGGGAGAAGAGGAGGGAGAAGAGGAGGAGGCGGAGGAAGGGGAGAAAGAAAAGGAGAAAGAAAAGGAGAAGGAGAAGGATAGGGTCAACGGGAGGAAGGTAAAAGAGACGCCCGTAGAGAACCCGTACATGGAGCGAATCATGTGGGAGAAGCTTCGTCACCAGCTTATCGGCGCGCTCAATGTAGCGATGAAATTTAGATGAGATTCTAGGCCAAATGACCGCAAAAGGAAAGTTTTTTCAAAGGTCTACGGACAAGGGGTAGTAACTTAGGTAGGTATGTCGTTCAGTCGAATGGGTTGAGTGGCCTGAGAGTCGAATCGCGGTTTCAATATCTGTGTCCTCAAAATTTTACTTGATAGATAACCAGATTACATGACACCTCGCATCTGGAACGGGAGCGCAGCAAATACGATGTAGATGCAAATGGACATCGACGCGAGCTTCGAAGCTACCAAGCGGAGTGCCGACGAGAAGGGCAAGGCAGATGCGGGGCCGGCCGGGAAGCTGGCCCAGCCGGGTCGCCAGCGGTCCGGACGGGGTCGGGAAGAACCAATGATCGTCACTCGGATGAGCACCGGTCGGAGGACTTCCACCGTCGGGTCTTGCCTCGGAGGCCCCGCTGTCTCCGGCCGCGGCGCCAGGTGGACAAAAAAGCTCCTGCATGAGGCAGGAGCGCTCGGGCCTCAACAAAACCGGAAGTTTCTTAGCGCCCCAACAAAATGCCGGGACCCCACAGTTTCACGCGCTTTCCGCTGAAATCTCTTCCCCATGATTGGCCACAATTTCAGGAACCCGACGACTCTCAAGAGAGGGACGCCCTCTTCCTGCATTGAACTCAGCAGCTGAAAGGCCCGTTTTGGACAACCCTAAAAGCCATTGGAGCTGCAGGTATTTGTACTCTGTCTGGAAATGTGATTGTTCGTGTGGACACGATTTGAAGATGTCTGATCCAAGTCCAGTGCCTTCCGCTGTTTCGAGTTGTGCAAGGATATGAAAGGCCCACATTCTTCCCGCCCCTGGTGGGAACCGTGGGAACCCACAACACCCCGCAAAAGGGAACGGCAAAAAAAAAGAGAATGAGGCAAATCTTGGGCATCACGATTCCACGAGCCCCTTCAGATGTCGGCAAGGGAAAATCGTCCATCAGTCGCCGTCGGCCTTCAAGCTGCCTCCTCCTTGTTCGGTTGCCCATGAGAGCTTCCATGTGATAGAGTTGCTAACTGGCCAAAGAACTTGAACTTGAAGCTGAGTTTGAAGCAGGGATGTATGATCTTGGACCCCCCCTTCCCCCATGCCCCCACCGGCAGAGTTCAGTCAGAGTTCGCCAATCGGCTAGGCCTCGGCCTGCCAGCTCATCCCGTCTTCATGGGCACACATTCACATGCCACTGCTTCAGATCTTCCCAGATTCGCGCCCCAGGCGGTGAACCTTCTTGCATCCTTGGCGGTTTGGAGCGGCGCGCCCTCAGGCTAAAGATTCGCTCCAGGGCTCCGTATCCCTCCGACCGCTCTGCGGCCGGTCAATCCTAGGTATCGCCCCCCAGGCATCGGCTTGAGTGGAGCACGTCGAGATGTCGGAATGTCAAACCCACGGCTGCTTTAGGGGGGTTTGGGGGGGCAAAAAGGACGAGAAAGGCAACCGCAAAAGAACTGTTCGTTCTCATCTTTTTTCAGAATAAAGCCCGAGTAGAGCTTGTTTTCCGTCCTTCCAGGCTGTCCTTTCCATACTCGTGTGACAGGCTGTTTGTGAATTCTCTTAGTCTTGCTGTTGGCGAGTTGTTGCTCAACTTTTTATTCGGTCGTTTTGCATGTGTTGCTGCAGGCGGTCCTGGCAACCCAAGATCCCAACAAATCACAGGGAGTCGACCCACGGCCAGCGAGCGCGCACAAGAAATTTTTGGCCGCCCCGGCCCAGTGGAAAGAGCCCCTGTCTCTTGTCTGTGTGTGCTTTTCCTCACAACAACCCCCAGAATATCGATCCCATTTCTTTTCCTTCGTGGTCGGCCGTGGTTTTACTCCGCAGGTGCTCGGTGTGTGTCCCCTCAACCCGCCTCTTGTCCTCTCTTGAGGAGTACCCAGACCAGAGGTCTTCTAACCCAGCAACCTACAGATTCCTCGCCATCGTCCCTGTAACACCAACGGGCCTTTCCATATCCTCCTCCAGACGGGCCAATTGACCCATCCCGCCAGGTATCATGGCTCCCGCAACCACCTCAAGCGCCCCGGCGGCGAACAAGCCGTTCCTCAGGAGGAACATCACCTCGGCCACTCTCGACTCCGACTCCAGCGCCGTCGTCTCGCCCTCAGACTCCCCCCGCCCCTCACCCTCCACCACCTCGTTGTCGTCGCTGGCTTCCGACGAGGCCTCCGCCCCGACCAAGTACGGCAAGCTGGTCGATACCTATGGGAACGAGTTCAAGGTCCCCGACTTCACCATCAAGGAAATCCGTGATGCTATCCCCAAGCACTGCTACGAACGCTCCGCCGTTCGCAGTCTGGCATATGTTGCCCGCGACTTTGTATATCTGGGCACCACATTCTACCTCTGGAACACCTATGTAACGCCCGAATACGTCCCCTCGCAACCGCTGCGCGTTGCCCTCTGGGGTCTCTACACCTTCCTGCAGGGCCTCTTCGGCACCGGTGTCTGGGTCCTTGCCCATGAGTGCGGCCATGGAGCCTTCTCGCCCTCCCAGAAGCTCAACAACTTTGTCGGTTGGGTCTTGCACTCGGCGCTGCTGGTACCGTACTTCAGCTGGCAATTGAGCCACAGCAAGCACCACAAGGCCACCGGAAACATGGAGCGCGACATGGTCTTTGTGCCTCGCACCCGCGATCAGTTTGCCAGCCGCGTCGGCCGCCTCGTCCACGAGATCTCGGAGCTGACCGAGGAGACCCCCATCTACACGCTTATCCACCTTCTCGGTCAACAGCTGATTGGCTGGTGGAACTACCTCCTGACCAACGTGACGGGCCACAACAACCACGAGAAGCAGAGGGAGGGTCGTGGCAAGGGCAAGAAGAACGGCTGGGGTGGTGGTGTCAACCACTTCGACCCCCGCAGCCCTCTGTACGAGAACAGGGACGCTTCCTCCATCCTGCTGAGCGACCTGGGCCTGGCCATCACCATCTCCGGGCTCGTCTACCTTGGTAAGACGTTCGGCTGGTCCAACATGTTTGTGTGGTACTTCTTGCCCTACGTCTGGGTTAACCACTGGCTCGGTAAGTTGCAATGGTGAAGGGGGGGATACGATAGGAAAATGATCGAAATTCTAACCAGAGCGCAGTGGCCATTACCTTCCTCCAGCACACCGATCCCTCTCTGCCCCACTACACGGATGCCGAGTGGAACTTCGTTCGCGGCGCCGCTGCCACCATTGATCGCGAATTCGGTTTCATTGGCCGCCACCTGCTGCACGGAATCGTTGAAACCCACGTTCTGCACCACTACGTCAGCACCATCCCCTTCTACAACGCCGACGAGGCCACCGAAGCCATCAAGCCCATCATGGGCAACCACTACCGCGCCGACACCCGTGACGGTTCGATCGGCTTCATCAAGGCCATCTGGAAGAGCGCTCGCTGGTGCCAGTGGGTTGAGCCCACCGAGGGCGCTGAGGGCTCGTCTCGCGGTGTCCTCTTCTTCCGCAACCAGAACGGCCTGGGTACCTCCCCGGCTAAGCTGCAGCCTGTTGCCTAAACGCTGTGTACTGGTTGCTGTCTTGGTAATGATAGTCCTTGATCGCAAGGCGCCGGACGATATTGATTCAAGTTATTTCGACGAAATGACGCCCATTTTTGTTCGACAACATCAAAACTTCGAAGCTCAAGTTCGGCACCGACAAAAACAAACGGTACGAGTGCGACGTTGTCGAACAATCGTGTCCCGGAATAACTCTAATGCCTTCCCAACGATGACAAAAGGATCGGTTTTGCCGGAGTTTGGTTTTGTAACGCGCCTGGATTTCGTTCGCGGCGCGTGGTAGAAGATGAATAGAAGCAACCTAGAGGTGCTTTGCTTTGGTCTCGAGAGCCTGTTTGCTACCCCTCTTTGCCCCCTAACAGTGCGGCCAGAAAAAAACAGATCAGGCATTTGCACTTGAGTAAGCAGATGAATGAATAAGAGAAGGATGGATAGACCTACACATGCATTTAATGAGACAGTGCTTCCTAAGCAAGACAAGACAATAGAAGAATATGAACCCTGCCTAACCGCTCCGTGTCACTCGTCCATGCCGTTGTGAAGTTGGGCAATGTCGGTTCTGAAGATGTGTAGCTCGCCTTGCGTTCAATTTCCGGCAGTTGATTATTAAAGGAATCGAGAAAACTGAGAGGGGAGATATTGGTTATATTGGGTGCCTACAGATGAGCGAAGGGCAGGTAAACGAACGTCTGTCAGATCTCCAAATCACCACTCCTCTTCTGCGCTTGGTGACCTGTCGGCCTCCCTTTCCGGCTTCCCCGCGTCTCTTGCTGCCGCTGGCTGGGCCCCGTTCCCAGTTTTCTTGGGTAAAGCCAGCCGAGTTTTGGGTCGCGTGCCCACGTTTTATGCATGCGGGGTGGCCAACGGCTCACAGGTCCGCAGGCCACGATGGGTTGGCTGGCTTTGGTTGACACCAGGCTTGGCGACCAAGTCATGTCATCATTGAGTGAGGAGGAACTGTCGATCAGCAAGCAGGGCATATGTACAACGTAAGCACTTACTTTAACCCCATATCTCAGGATATAAGGTAATGGACCGTCTGTTGATTTTCTCTTCTACCCTACCCGAGCCTCTTGTCGCCCAGTTTGGCAACTCATGAAAAAGGGTGTCTCAATCCGTGGGTATAATTAGACGGAGTAGTCCTATGCTGACCAACGGTAAGTTGATCTTTGATTTATCTTGTTCTTCGCACTCAGTTTAAGCTCCTGTCTGTGACTGTGTTGTCTATCTCCCGTGCAATTGGTTGAATTATGTATTGTCTGGGGTTGCTGGCGGAGCAACCAGGCCTTCTTAGCTCAGGTCGAACATACGTGGTACGAAATCGCAACGATTCAGGCGCGAATGGTTCTTAACATGGAAGTACAGCACGGAGATATGATATGAGTGTTTTAAAGATCTCCTTTCATAGGCCCTCTTCATCCTCCGAATACGACTAGACTAGAGTGAGCCCAATTTTGATATATCTGAACAGAGCGAGAACAGATAATGTTTCGGAGGGGTGGCTAAACTAGGAAGCTATAATAACCTCCCGAGGTTTGTGCCCACGACAACTCGGGGTTGTTTGTCCTCGCACGAGACTCGCACGAGACCTCGCCCATTTTTACATGTGTACAACTCAGTGCTTCTTGTGGCCATCAACGGCCCGAGAGATTACACCGCCGGCGCACTTGAGTGTCCCCCACTCGTTGGTGATACCCTCGTCTCGTAAGTGTTAGCTAAGGACTCGAAAGTCGAGGGACAGGAAGTCCGTAACTGAAGGGGGCGTAAAGGGCGGCTTACCTAGGTTGATCGTCGATAGGACTGGACCGTGGCTGCTAACCAGCGGCTGGCAGGCGCAAGTCAGGAGATGCTCTCCTTCATCGGCCGAGATGGTGCAGTTGGAACAGTAGTTGGAAAACTTGCCACTATGGAAACGAAAGGTGGTTAATGTCTGTATCTCAACGTTTCATCGAGGACAAGAAATCATCTGCGTACTAAACCTCCCACTGCATCTTGCCACTGGCTTGGTCTAAACCAATGCACATGGCCAAGTCAAACTGATTGACGGACTGGGAGTTCACGCCGTTGTTGTCGGGATGTGAGCAAGAGGCCCCCAGGAAGAAATTGTGGGAGAGGCCGACGCCGGTGCAGCTGCGCGAGAAGTTGCCGGGGAAGTCAGCGGCGGTTTCTCTGGCGAGGAGGAACGCCGTCGAGACGAGGAAAGGAAAAGGGCGCATGTTGTACGGGCGGTAGAGGGGCGGATGCTGCGAGGTTGGTTGTAGGAGGTGATCTTGAGGTTTGTTGTTTAGTTTGTGGGAGAGCAAGTCGAGGCCAGGGCTGGATGTTAAGGAGACTCGGACTTGGAAAGAGCGTGTGAGGGTTTTCAAATTATATAGTTTCTAGAGTTGCCCCTATCCAAGGCTTCTAACGGGTAGCCCGTTCCTTCCTTTCAGGATATGCTCAACATGCTTGAGGATACACATGATGTGGCGGCCGTAACCCCCAGCCCCGAGGTCGCTTCTAGCCTGGTCAAAAACAGACGTCACTCCAAGGCTTTTATCGAGACATTTCCCGCGAGAGGTGAACTTGGGAGCCTGAAACTGGGTAGAACAACACTACTCATGTTAGACAGCAGTACTGATGCAGAATCGACGTCCGTGTAAAGTGGGCCGTGGCACAATGTCCCCTGTCTCGACCATTTTGAAGCATCCATGCTAGAATTGTTTGTCGCAGTCCCTAACTAACTACCCGAGTTAGTCGTGGTGTCCGGGGCCTGTGTCTTTGTGCCGCCACAATGCATTCCGTCAGTTTTTTTTGGCCTAGGTTCGGCAGGTCATTTTATGATATCTGGCCTCGTAAGCAAGGTCGATGTTTAAACCATGCTTTTCCTAACCAAGGCCGATCAGATGTCAAGTTACGAAGTAGAAAGCCGTTAGCGCCCTTGGTCGACTATGAGAAGTTTTCGACACAGGACAGGCTGACTCCATCCCACAATTCACCACCGCCTCGCAGGAGGGAAGCCCACGGAGGCTTGCTCAAAGGTGAGAGAACGGCGTTGCGCTCCTCGACAAGGTTCCGGTCGGCGTTCTATTGTTATGGATTTGCAAGTATTGGCTGCGTTCCACCTCTCAACGCTGGGGGGGAGCATCCGTACATGTGTCCGACTCAAGAATCGGAAATACGGATGCTGTCTCGGGCCTTTTGGCCCGGAGATAAAATAGAAGAAAATGAAAGAAAAATAACAATGATACGGATAGTTGTAGTACATAAGAAGGGGCTGCGGAGCCGTGAACGCGGGCAACCCTTGCAGGTGAAAAAATGTCTCTCAGGAGAAAGAAAAATGATAAAAGGAGTTGTCGAGAAGTTTTGCGGGGCGCCACATTTCAAGGGCGGCTTGTTCCGGAGGCACTGCAGCCAGCATGTTTGGCTGCCAGTGCATAAACCTCAAACATTCCGACCCCGCTTCCTTTCCGCAATCGAGATTGCTGATGGTCCCTCGTCATTTCCCACCCCTGCCAAGACTGTGGCTTGGGAGAGCAATGAAGACTCCAGCACACGTGTATAGAGTAACTACCGAGTACCAACGTTTGTGTCATTGTTAGCCAAGAACATAGACTTCCACCCGAAAGCTTAACGTAAATGGGGGAGAGATAGGGAACGGAAGCCTGGCTTTCGGAGATCGTAGCGCAATGTTCGGCCACAAACTTGGGGCGTTTGTTCAGGCACGCGTTCGGCATGTGAGGTACTTGGAAAAACTGATTTGCTGGCTCTGCAAGCACCACATCATTCAATCTTGGCAACGGCAAGCCACACCTGCTTCCCTCTCTTCAACTTGTTTCATCAACCGACGGCGGGAAAATCATAGGCTTCGCGTCTTCTAACCACAACTAGGTAGGTGCGTGTGCGCTGGCACCTGGCCCGATGCGAGACCACCGGGCCACTTTCGGGAGTTGGTCTGGAATACACATAGCTAGCGATATCAGACGATTATTCAGGGCCTTGGAAAACGGCCGCCGCAGGAAACGGTTTCGAGGCCGACGTTGCTCGGCCAGTGCTCACCCAACTTATGTTCCCCGCCGCAATGTTGAGGCTTGGACTGCCCGCCGCCTACCAGGGGAGATTTTGACTTGTTTCCGAATCCAACGCTGAAATCTCTAATTCCGGGTTCACGGGAGAAACCAACCCTCTCGCGTTCTCAGCTTGCCCACGCTCTCCACGTTTTTTGTTGTCGCCCTATCGGGCCAGAAATCCAAAAATGGAGCTTTCTCCACCGACAATCGACAATGAGCGCGGTGGCCCCGCCGATCGCTGCAGCTCATCGGGGGGATGTTGGCAAAAAAACATTGCGAGGCCGCCCTCTGTGCCCGGTGTTGTCAACTTGGGATTTGCAGGATTCGCGGCGCCGCCCAACCGCAAATGCCGACCAGCCGGACACGCCTCGAAAAACATTACCTGATGAGAAAGAAGGTGGGAAAAGAGACCCGCGAAAGCCGAGAGCATGAGCGATTCACCTCGGAGCCTGGAACCGAAGAAGTTTGTTCCGGTGGAAGTTGGCGCGAAAACAGGCAAAGAATGGAAGGGAAGGCCATGTCAGTCGTCTGATATCACCATTCATTCGGTCTGTCAAGTCCAGCGGAGTTGTGCCTTGATTTTGCAAGGTTGCTTGGGCCGACGCTGTGGGGGAGAGCTTCGATAGGCCCAGACCTGCAGCAAGCCTCCACTCTGAATTTCCGTCCCGCGCGGTTTCTCCGCCCCTCTTTGGATTTGTAGCTGGAAAACCTGAGGGAGGAAGACGCTGCCGAGGGCGTGAGGACGCTAGCCTTGTTCCGTCAGCGCTCACGCTGTTGTTGCCCTTGGTTTTTTTCCTGTTGATTCTCCCCAATCTTGGCCGCTATTACGCCTTCTGTTCCCTTTTTTCGCACCATATCATCACCACCGAGTCCGGCCGTCGCTCGTTTGCCGTCCACTCGCTAGCTCTTTTTCTTCTTCTGCTTTTTTAGGGTAGCATACACGCCCGATAATTCTTGTACATTCGCTAGCTCACCATTCCTATACACACTCACGCCTGCATCGCATCCGCGCGCCATTCGTTCAAGAGCTCCCTGGCGGTAAATCGACAAACGAGCAACGGGAAACATACCCCGGCAACCAGGACCATTCGTCCAACCACCCGATTCTTCCTTCGCTCAATCGCCCATACATACCTATTAATACGTATTTACAACTTACAACTTGTTGCGTTCTTCGTTTCGAATTGCAGTTGTACCGCAAGTTGTTCCTTCATCGGACGGCCCATTTCGTGGACCAAGCGGCATTGTGAGACACGCTCTCCGGCATCCAGGGGCTAGCCGCTCGCATATTCTGTCCGGATCCCACGACCTACCGATCATCCACGGCACCACACGCCTGGTACACCTGCTACCGCACAGGCTGCCGTTTCTCGTACTACTTTTCTCCACTTCGGCCCGGACGGGAAACAACAATAAACATCAACCCAGCAGATCTTCAGATCGTTCCGAAGCAAGGCCCTTTCAATCCTCGTCCAAGGTGCCGGGCTTTCGAGGATCGCGTGTCATGACACAATGTTGACCTACGAGAACTCGCCGAACGACGCCGCTCTGTCCCGACCCGGTTCGCCGCCCGGCATGACGGCGTCAAAGTCCTCAAAATCCTCTTCTCTTAGCTCGATCCCATCCGACGACGAAGGCGCCGACGCGGCCCACTTCGAGGACATTGGCCTCGACGATTCCCAGACCGACCCGCGACGGCTCTCCGATAAGCACCTGAAAAATGCGCCGAACCCGTACAGCCAGTCCTTCTCTTCCGACCTCCGGTCGGTAACAAAACGACCCGCCTCAACCTCGACCCCCAGGCTTCAGTACTCGCGCGAATCGTCCAGGACGCGCCAGAACCGCGAGTTCGCGGCGGCGAAATCGCGACCCAGCTTGCCGCCCCTACAGAGCCATGTTCGATCCGCAAAGCGGGTCACGAGCCCGGGCCTCACCCCCGATCCTTACGTGGGCACGCTCCCGTTCCGTACCCTCGGCCGCCAGAACTCCAAGACATCCCTCGGCGGTCGCCGGAGTCCGAGTCCCGGCCTGGCACTGTCCCCGAGAGATCCTAGCACTCGGCCGCGTAGGAGTAGTTGGCAATCGAACCGGGAAAGGAAGACGACGATTGAACTAGAGCTGGAGTGTGACGAGGATGATGGAGACGATATTCCCGATGGCATGTGGCTCGACAATGTGCCGATCTCACCGCGACCACCATCCGAACGTTCGCAAAGCCGACCTCAATCTAAGGCGCCGTCACCTGAACGCCCGCAGCTCAAGGAGCGGGTGCGGAGTGTCGGCAATGGGACGCCGGCCATCGCTGTAGCGCAGGGATCGCTTCGATCGCCGACCTGGAAATCGGATTCGGCCCTCTCAACCTTGAGTTCCGCCACGTCTAGTCGCATGACAAGCCCGGTCATGACAAGGGCAAAGAGTTGGTCGGCCGCGCTGGCGGAGTTGAATGCTGAGGCCAAAGCATTGACAGAAAAGTTGGAGGAACACGCGGAGGAGATGGAGCACAAGGTTCAGCAAAGGTCGAGCACCGGATCCATGCCCAATGCAAGACGGTCATCCGACCCCGAGCTCAAGCCGAGGGTGAAGTCAGCCATCGCGGAGCTGCCGCCTCTGCGCCGGCCCAATATCATGATCGACCCCCTCCCCATTTCTAAGGAGAAGGAGGCTGTCCTTTCACGGACACGCCCGTCGTGGCTCCCGCCAAAGGATCCTGCTGAGGAACGTCGCCACCTGAAGGAGTATCAAAAGATGATGGCGCAGAGCTTGGAAGCCGATCGGCGCCGTCAGGCCGCCAAGCGCGCGCGTTCGGAGTGCCGGGACGTGGCCGCCGATAGCATCATGCAAATCTGGGAGAACGACATCTTGCCCCGATGGAACGATGCGATTCGCGAGCGCCGTACCCGCGAAATGTGGTGGCGGGGCATCGCGCCGCGCAGCCGTGGCGCCGTCTGGACACGCGCCATTGGCAATGACCTTGGCCTCACTAAGACGTCGTTCGAGGCCGCCCTCAGCCGGGCGCGTGAGGCCGAGACCAAGGCTAAGTCAGGGCATGGCAGCGTCGAGGAGATGCGTGCTCTGGGCTGGTTTGATGCCATCAACAAGGATGTCCGCGAACGCACATGGCCGGACCTACGCATCTTCCAGCCGGGTGCCCCGTTACACCAAAGCTTGGTGGATGTCCTGCGGGCATATGCCATGTACCGCAGCGATATCGGATATGTACCGGGCTGCAATGTGAGTTAACCCCTCTACAGCACCCCACCGTATCAACGAATTTGATTGCTAACCCCCTAACCAGACGATTGCCGCTCTCCTCCTTCTCAACCTCTCCACACCAACTGACGCCTTCATCGCCCTTGCGAACGTCCTTAACCGCCCTCTCCCTCTGAGCTTCTACGCCTCTGACGCTGGCGCCAAGAACTCTGCCTACAACCTCGTCCTCCACACCCTCGCCGCCAAGTCCCCCGCGTTGCACGAGCACCTCTTCAAGCTTCTCTCCTCCTCCGGCCAGAGCTGCACCCCAGACGCCTACCTCGAGGCCGTCTTTACCGGTCTCTTCACCCGCCACCTCGCGCTGGACGAGGCCACACGCCTATGGGATGTGTATGTCTTTGAGGGTGATGCCGTGCTCGTCCATGCCGGTGTGGCGTTGCTGCGGCAGCGCGAGTCTGGACTGCTCGAAGCGAAGAGTATAGCTGATGTGAGGGCTGTGCTGGGAGTTAGTGAGCGGGCACCGTCAACAGCGTCGGAGTCTGGCAATCCTACGTCCCCAGGCACGAAGCCGTCTGCGGTGGTCGACAAGGGGCCGAAAGTGGTTGCAGGCGATGGTGCAGATGAGAGGTGGATAAAAGCGGTGCGGGATGCTGGCAAGGCCTGAATGTTTTTCTTTGTTCTTTTTTGGACACAGTTGCGCGGTACATACCATGCGTAGTCACACATTACTGTAAACACGAAATCAGGACATATCGGGGCGTGGGAGGAAGTATTTGGCGTTATCAGCGTTGTGGTTTAGGGGGAGTCTTCAGCACGTCGATCATCCATGAGGGGATTCATCGACCGTACTTTTGTGGCTTCTTGTGTCTTTTTTTACTCTTTTAGCCTTATTCTATTTCTTGATGGTTTGGCTTGGTACGGTTTGGGTAATGCTTGGGTAACCAAGCAGCGGTTTACCAGCACTGTCCCCCTACCTTGCTCAGCCTAGCCTAATTATTCTTCTTATTTTCGTCCTTGTGTCCCTTCTCGTCGAGTTTGACACGTTGCTGGAGCTTTGGTTAGGGAGGCTGGCAAGCTTAGCTGGGATATAAATCCAAGGGTAAGGATCGGTGATATATAAGGGTGTGGATCAATCTGGGCTTTGGGCACGAGGAACCAAGAGGAAATGGTATGTGGTGCAGGATATCCACAGCGGGAAGGAAAGGAAGGTATCTAGATTTATGGGTTTGGTAGGGGGGGGCTCTGGATATATCTGCCCTCGAGGGGCGCTTAGCGATCTGTCTTTCCCATGTATTCAACGGTCTTTTGTACTCTTGTATTATACCTACCATCTTCATAATTATCTTCGATCCCATACACTTACCCCCCTTACGTCAACCTTCTTTTTGTTGCCTCCTTCCCCTTTTACTCTCAGAGTCTCTCCGCACAGTGCTTTGCTCTCTTCTACTTCTTTACAACCCCCTCCCATTTTCGCCACTTCTCTTGTGGGGTTTCTTATTTTAGGGGTGAGTGTGGAATCGAAACTCTTGCTTCCCTGGGGGGGAGGAGGGCAGAGAGTGGGTGGTATAAAATGCAAATGGACCGAGGGAAGAATTCATGTGGCCCTAGTTGGAGAATAATTTCAGGAACAGGTTGACATATTCAGTGGGTGGATGTGTACGGAGTTCTCCGTACAGATCCGTATATTCCATCGTCCGTCCGTCGCCAAGATGCTTAACTAATTATTATCATCGTGTTCTGGTGGCGAATCAAATCTTGCTTGGCGTGCCGAGATCTCACTCGGTACCTTGACGGCGACGAAGTACTAGCCCCTTTCACCGCTTGGCATTCGAAAAATACACGGTCAGTCCTACGAAACGGGATAGGAATCCGCACTCTTGAATCCTTCACATCCACCCCTCGGACAACCTGACCTACAATGTACATGCTCGGACTCCAGAGAAGGTTTAGCCTCAGTGGTGTCAAAGGCACAGAATGGACCCCAATTCTCGGATTTAAAATGGTGTGAGGCTGCCGAACAGAATGCCAAGGATATATGAAAGAGTTAAACCCCCTTTTCTCTTCTTACAGAGCTTTCTACAAAACAAAATGGCAGCGAAATGATAGAAAACAAGCAACGCCACGCTCCAAAACGCCAGTAGCCCCCCAACTCCGGTCCCGTCGAGCCTTCCCCCGGCACTGTCTAATATGAGCTTCACGCGCCCGACTCGCCAGCCGCGTCTCATGGCCCGTACGGCGGTCTCGAAAAAGAAATCAGTGAATAATGCGCCCGTCAGTTGTCGCGCGCCACGACCCTCAGCAAGGTTTAACCATTATACGTCACCCGCATCAAACATCCCAGATCAACTCGACGACCTCATCGACCGGCTCCGCGTCCGAACCTTCTTCCTTTGTCGCGCGGTATACGTACAGCTGCTTGAACTGGCCGCCTTTCTCGAATGTGCCATCGACCTCCACAAGCCGGTAGCTCTTTTTGTCGTACCTGTCTAGCCTAGGGCGGAATGGGCCGTACACAAAGTCAAATCTCGAATCCGCTTCTTCGAACGTCGCCTCCATGAGGTCGAGGTTAATGTTGTCCAGGCCCTCGCGGTACTGAGTGATGCTGTAGCCGTTGGCAAACAGTGTGTCGGACCCGAAGCGCCATCGCTGCAGGAAGCAATCGCCACAAACGCTCGTGATAGCAGCCATCTTATCGATGGGCACATGGTACCACGACTTCCAGTGGTGAATGCTCAGGGTGCGGCGGCCACTCTCAAAGAAGCCGGAGGCGTCGCCACGGATGTCGTGTTGGTAGAGACCCTCCATGACGGTGAGCTTCGTAGTGGTCCGCGTATACATGCAATCGCGAAGCATGCCGTCACCGGACGGGACATCAGTTTGGCGCACGCAGTCCTCGAGGTGCGGCTCGAGCTGCTTCGCAAGAGGTACCGACAAGAAAGTACCTGCTCCGCCGTACGCCATGAACCCCCAAATCTTCATGCTAATCCAGTTATCCGCTAGGGCACCCAGCCACATCGGTTTTGTGTGGTCATATTGGCTGAGCGCGACGCTCAACGGGTCCATAGCCGGGAAAAAAGTGTCATCGTCGAGAACACCCAACCACTTCGTTTGGGGCGTTGCCGCGTCGAGCATGTCGCGAATGAGGAGGAAGTGGAGTTGTTCGACAGCGGCCGGTTGATGCAGCTTTTCGTCGGGATTGGTGTTGAGACGGGGGAGAGATTCCTTCATTTTGGGCGCAATAATGCTTGCGTTGACCCCGGCATTGCGGTACTGGGCCTCGAGAGCACGGAGATTGGGCTTGATGAAGCCCTCGTCTGCGTCTGCGACGACGGCTAAGAGTTGTGCGCCAGTTCCCGCCAACCACTGAGCGAAAACCGGGAGCGAGGTTTGAATACGCTCATACGACGAGGCGATGCCGAAGAGGAGGTGATTGTATTGCTCTTCCTGCGCCGCGTAGGCCGGGGGCACGTCAAGCTCGAGTGGTTCGCATGGAGGGGGAGCAAACTGTTCACAGTTGGCTTTGAGATTGAGGGTCACGGTCCCGGTCACCAATGAATCGCTAATCTTCCCAACGGCTTCACGGTCGGGGTTATTGTGGGTGGGCTTGATGCACCGGCGAGTGTAGGCCACCTTGTTAGTGAGTCCTAGCTCCTTGCGACGAAGCAGCTTCCAATCATTGTTGCAGAACTCGGCCACGGCTTGGCTCGTGGCGGCCTGGTCGTACTTGTTGTCGGGCTGCGTGTTCAGTTGGTCGGTTGAAGAGTCTGGTTGTTGGCTACCACCCGTGCTCTCCGCGAGGCTGCTCCCGCCGGTTGAGAAATGCGGGAGGCTAATGGGCGAGACATTGTTGAGTCGGTTGGCGGTCAGAAGGAAGATGCTCAGGATGAGGGCGATGAGGATGGCGATGTATGCTCTCGCAGAGCATTGATGGGCGAGCATTATGACACTGTCATGTCGTGGGGGTGGGAGGGTGATGGTGCGGCCCGGGGCGCTGGTGCTGTGCCTCAGGAGGAGAAAACAAAAGGACGGTGGTGCCCGATGCCGAGTGGGAAGGGGGAGAATAAAAAATGAAGTGACGACGAAACTGGTCGGAAGCAGCTTGCTGAGCAGGCGTGACCTTGAAAGTCAAGGGGAAAAGTGGTTGGGATGGGCCGGGCCCGGTTATAGAGGTACATAAGTGCAGGTACGTGCACAGTATCAAGATGCAGTGTCAGGACAGCACCTTCTTGGATGGGACTTGGAAAACCTGGCACGGGAAGGTGCAGCGGGGTACGGAGAAAATCAAGGACCAGGAAGAGCCTTCGGCCGCTGCGATGTGCGCTGCTCAGCGCTGCTCCTGTCCTGTCCCTCTGGAGAAGGAGCGACGTTGAGCATGCCACTCCGTTTGGCTGTTTCCCGTCACTTCCCAAGGACCGCGCGTCCTTGCAGCGCCACCAAACCGGCCATCCCCCCGTCCTCCCCAAACGTGTGGCCGGGTCCTCACATATTAACTTACCTATCTGGGTAGCTCCCTTTCGAATGATAGACCACACTTCGAATTCCGACTCGCCTAGACCCTACCGATTAACGAACCGTCCACCCGCCTAAAAATCCCGCCGAAAGTGAACTCCACTCCTAGCTGACAGCCCGAAGCTTGTTCTTGGGACAATTTTCCGCCGTCGACCACGGTCTCGTAAAAAGACGAGGATCCCGACTCCCGCCCATGATCCGCTAACTGCATTCGCAAGAGCCGACCGGGAACAAAAAGCCCCTACACCAGTGGGGGCTGCCAAGGTGCGCGGCGGTTCCATACTCGACACGGTGCATCGAAACACACTGTGACATGCTTACTACACGGCGGGTAACTCTGTAGTGTACACTTCGGACGCAACTTGGGTGGCATTCGAGATTCCCAGGGGCCTCGCGAACGAATGGGGATGTTCCCAACACAAAACGCTTCTCGGGCAGGAGTGGCGCAGCGAGCCCGCCTGGTCCATGACGGAAGATGGAACATGGGTTCAAGACACGGGTCAGGGTGATCTCACTGATTGGAAAGGCAAAAGGAAATGCCAAGGCGGGCTTCTGCCCCCTCCAGCACGCAACTTGATGAATAATGAAGTGAATCAAATATCTACACTAACGTTATCAAAGGCTTGCGCTTTTTTTCTCAAAGAAAAAATCGCCTTTAACGCATGATTTGTGTAGTGTCGCCCGTTTCCTGCAATGGTAAATCTCGTCCGTTGTTCACCGATTTTTGAGCTACCTTTTTCGGACTCGGGGATACGGTCTCGCGGAACCCGAGCTGATGGGGTGTCCCTGGTGGAGGAATCGCCCGATCGATCCCCTTCCCGCACGCACACATCTGCCGTCCACAAGTCGCCCCTGATTTCTCCGGCCACCCCTTCTCGGTTGCGCAATTGTCCAGCACCTCTTCGGGCGCACCAAACTAGCCGACTACTACGAAGGAAATGAGCAATACATGGTCGAGAAATTTTCAGGAGTGTTTGCAGCACCGCCCCCCATCCCCTGTGTCGCGGTGCCACTGGCGTGGGCTCTGACCTGTTGTTGAGCTCGATTCTCTCGAGAAGCCCTCCTATCGATGAAGGTGAATTATCGAAATTTATCCTCGTCGACGGTTTTTAGGATCGACGGGAATGTTCTGCGGCCTTGGCAGCTTGGCACCTCAATTCGTTGTGACGCTACCCCTTGTCTCCCGACTTGAAACTTGATGGTGGAGCTGATTTGACACGATCTTCCTCTTGCCATCTTTCTCTTGGCGCGGGTTGCGTTGCACCTCGACACAGGATGACGTCGGCGTTTGCTTGGCCTCCTTCTTGGCTTGTTTAAAGTTCTTGGCTCGGTGCGCCCGGACCGCTCCCTGGAATGGGATGCGGCCCGTTCTACGTGTATGTTCGTCGTTGAGCTACGAGGTTACCTGTATTGAACATTCACAAGTAGTTCCGATGGTGCATGGAGACGAACAGTTTCCTGTTTGAAGTCTCATTGGTAGATGGAATAATTACAAGCAAGCCTCCTTGTCTTAGTTTCCAATACCCGTAAGAGAGGGGAATAATGGTTGGAATTACCCCAACCCTCAGCCATTGATGGAGTTTTTTTTTTTTTTTTTCGCTCCAACCCCTTTCCTCCATCAACTCCCGGCTCGGTCGGTGTTGGGGCGCAGGGTGCATTGCACAAGTAGTAGTATCCAATAATGTTAACGAAGCAGGGTCAGAATTCGGACGATTTTCTTCCCCTTTTTTCAGGATGAAGATCCTTCACCTGTTTTCGGTAGCCGCACCCGACGACCATGCTGATCTTTCCATCCCAAACAGCGGTTATCGGAGACCTTCTTTCCAGCCTCCCAAAGACGAAAGCAGATCCTCGGAGTTCTCAGTTCATGTGGAATGCAATTCGTATGTTGGATTAGCGATTGTACACTAGACTGTTGGCTCAGAAATAGTTGGCCAGATCGATGTGGCCATCTGTTTCTAGCAGTGGGAACAAGTTAAGCGCACCAAAGGTCTGTTCTGCATCAACATCGAGAGGCCCGCCAGCGAGCGAAAAGTCGGGCGTTTTGGGCAACGTATCGCCCAGCCCAAGAAATGTAGACTCAAAGTCGAAGTTGAACCGCGCCTCCGGACCGCTGTGGGAGAACCCAGAGCGAGTTTTGTCCGACCTACCGACTTCCTTCTGGGGGCTGTCGCTCCGCCAGCTCCCAGGCGGTGGTGTCCCATGATTGCTGTCTGACCGTGGCGTTCGTGGGATCAGTCCGAAGAGCTGGGATGAGCTTTCGGTTCTCTGCTGCCGTTCTTGGATCTCTCTTTTCTCAAGATACTTGAGAGCGGTACTGAGCAGTGACTTGGCGATGAGCGAGTACTGCACCGCATGAGCATCGCTCTTGGAGAAGTGTTGCAGTACCGCAATGGACGCTCGACAGTGCTTCTCGAGAATGCGGCCGAAGCCGCCAAGGAGTCCAAGGCCAAGCACGAGCGACGAGGCAAAGACCCATGAACTGAACAAATGTAAGAAATGATGAAATCGCGAGGCGTGAGGGAGGATGGCTTACACAATGACGGGCGCCCGCTGGGTTATCGAGCCTTGTTCGATGGCGTCCCGGACAGGTTCCACCATAAGGATCGCAGCATCAACGCAGGCCTCGGCCAGCTTCGATTTGGTGCTGAGGCCGTTGTAGGCAGAAGTACTCCCTTCGGACAACCGGCTGTGCACCTCCACCATGAAGAACGGGCGGGAAACAAGAATTACGGCATAGTAATATGTGCAAACCACCTGACAAGCGCCGTTTACTATCCCCCCTTGCGCTCCCGACGAACCTCCCTCCATGATGTCTTTCAAGCGTTGAAGCCAGCGGGTTGACCAGTCTCGAAGCTCCCGTGATATGCCTTCTGTCAACCGCGGGGATATTTTGCGCCGCGAGTAGACCTCCATAACAACGGCTTCGATGACCAAGAATATCTGGACGGATGCGTTCAGTAAATCAAACGACTCAAGGCCCGCTTCATCCTGTGCCCCGTACGGCACCGTACAGTCCACATCAGACGTAGCTGGTGGCCGCCCCATGGATGTGCTGAGAAACAAATCCAACACCCTCAGACTCTTCCACAACCGATCCCTTTGCCGGTGTATCTCTGGTCCGAACCTAGCGTTGACAGCAGTCCGGTGAATCCCTATGGAATAGGCTGCCCGCGCGGCAATGCCGAAAAAGAGAAACGCTCCATTGATCTGGCATGCACTCAGGGAGTAGAAGCTGATGAGAATGAAAGCCTGCACCCCGGCAACCCCGACATTACCACCGAGGCTGGTAAAGGCGAGATTCCGCGCGTAATCAAAGTACGCCTGGGCGGTGTGCTCGTCTGATTTTTGACAGCCTATGGCCAAGACCAAATAATTCACCGCCGATGGAACGTCGCCAGCACCATCATGCAGACGGTCACCTGCAATCCACGATGCAATATCATCTGCTAAGTGAGCATTGTCGAAAAGATCAATGAGACCCGCGGTGACATCGAGGTAGGCGGCGACGCAGGGCTCGATGGGCACGTCGACTGGCGGCGGCTCACCTCCAAACGCCCCCGTTTTCCCGGTTCGTGAATAGGCATTCTCAAGAGAGGAATAACCGCTTGTTTCAGGAGCAAAAGCGCTAGCGTCGACCTTGTTGGTGACTAGTCTCCGAACGCTCTGGAAGAAGGAAAGAGGGGCGCAGTCCCCCACGAAGATAAGCTTCCCCTGCGCATCGCAGAGCAACCGCGCTTCGCGAGGCACCTCGGTTTCTTCGTGTTCCTCGTATGCAGCAGCAAAGGCGGCGTCGGTGGGTCGGGGTGGTGGTGCTAGCGAGGCCGAGGCCCGTGGGGAGGCTGTGTTTGCTGCTTGGGAAATAGCAACGGGGGCAGGCGTGGGATGGTGAGACGACGAGAGGCCTGGTGCTGGCGGTGCTGGGCGGCTACGAGTGGATGGGGCCAGATGCGTCGAAGACGACGGCGAGGCGGACGTGGCGTGGGCCTGGGTGGTTGCATCATGGGAGCGGGTTCCGAGTCGGCGGCGCGGAGCAGTGTATCGACATTGGTCCGGCTGGCGACGGCGCGCACAGTATGTGCATGGCTGGGCACCGCTGCATTTGATTTTGCGCAGTTTGCAGAGATCGCATGCATTGGCTACGCGCGCACGGACGGACCGAGTTTCCATTTTTCAGCGGGCAGACAAGATTGAGCTCTTGGGGAGGAACGTTTTTGAGACCATAAAACAAGATGAAGGCGACGAGGAAAGCACACACCGATGCTATGGAGACCGAACGATCCCGGGGCCCGGGCCCGCCTCTAACCGAGCCCGAGCACCGATGACATCCGAATATGGAAAGCACGGGCAAGCACGGGCAACGACTTCACTTTCCCTTTCGAATATTCAGATCATTGCTCGACCAGTTCTCCGGACTATAAACCCCCCCTCGGATTCCAAAATCTGCTTCCCAAAAAAAACAGCACTTTGCAACCATCGAAATGGATTCGTCTCTCTTGGGATCCGGGTAAATTGAAACAATTGAACAAATAAAGACCAGGCGCAGGTTATCATGTTACAATAATTCAGACATCACATTTGTTCCTATCGACAAATCTTCATCGTGCTCCAGTTGGGGACACCGGCTATTCATGATGGTTGAGGTCAGGAAAGCCGGCAGTCCAGGGAACAACTCGGAGGGTCAAATACTCATACAAAAACAATACCCAGCACACCCCAGCATATACCATAAGACCTGTTGGTTCGGCCGGAGAAACTGTCAAAGACACCCTCCAAATGCCAAACCAACCAGATCCCGGTGATGCTCAAGCATATCATGCTTGCAACGACCGAGGAGTCCCTCAAAGGAAAGTGCTGAACACATCCTTGGCGTACGCCTCGACAAGCGTGGCATGCTTTTCTACATCCTCTTCGTTATCGGCCGCATTCATTTCCGTCATATAAATACCCAGCAAGCTTCTAAGCGTGTTCCGTGACTTCCGCAGCCTCTCCAGGTAAGTCTCCTCTTTCTTGGCTGGGCTCGTCGGGGTGCCGCGCCGATGGGGAGTCTGGGAGCCTGAGGGAGAAGCGCGAGCAACACCTTTGCCCTTTGTATCGCCGTCACCATCACCATCTTGACCCTCAGCCCCGGTCTTGCGCAGGCGCGCCACTTCACCATTCAGGGTAGTGACATCCTCCGCAATCTTGACGAGGAAGTCGAATATGGTGTTGTGTCGGATGGTGGCGCGCATCTGATTACGTACCAAATGGTCGCCTGTCAACCTTATATCCTCGTGTACACGATTGAACTGTTCGATCATTCTGGGATCCATGCCCTTGAGACCTTGGCCGTGACCACGGGTCTGGCTGTCGCCCTGCGCAGCATTGGAGGAGCCTGCAACGGACGAGCCAGAATGGGCAGCCGCAGCGGCTGCGGCGGTGGTAGTTGTCAGAGCGGCTAAACCCGCCTCAATGGATTTGAGGCGCTTGTTGATTGCTTTGAGGGTCTTGCTTTCGGATGAAGCGGCGTGGGACGGGGTAGAAGTCGGAATAGGTGACGTAACGGGAATGGTAGCGGAAGTCGGGGCGCTGCTCATTTCATCACTGGTGATGAGGTTAATTGTGGGAGTCATGCTGGCGCCGCTATTGTTACCGGGGGCGGCGGCAGTAGTAGTCTGCGTGGACTCTTTGGCGGATGCAGCGCGCTTTCTCTTCCTCGGCTCCGGGGAAACTTGGATGACCGGCGGGAGGCGATTGGCAACCGGGTTGGGATAGTCCTTGAAAGTCATGCTCCTTTTGGGAGTGAACTCGCTGTACGGAGTGAGTTCCTTGGGCTGGGGAGCGGGACTCTTGGCCACCCAGGGCTTAGAAGGACCCGGATCGGCGGGGGGTTCGTAGTAGCTGAATCGATTGTGAAGTTGACCCCATCTGTCGTTGCTTTGGGGCTCGGCTCTAGTTTTGCGGGTGTTGGCCACAATCTGGGAACTGTTGACCCACGTGCCGTTCTTTGGATCTTTGCCGGGCGCCGAATTGGACTGCTTGGTGTTGTTCTCGTAGCCAATGCTTGACTTTCCTTTCTCGTCTTTCATCGAGAAACTGAAATTTTGGCTCTGGGGCATCGTGGGAGGCGGGATCGGGGTCTCTTTACGGGCAAAAGTACCCTCGGCCGAGACGGAGTGGCCGGAAGAGACCTGATCGTTTGTGGTGGGTGAACTCTTACTAGCATTTCTGGCACGATTCTTTCGGTTCCTCCGCGATCGCTTAGCCCGCTTTGCCGCGGGCGAGTCAAGCAGTCCCTGAGGAATCGACAAGTTATACCTGGCCGATTTGTATTTCGGCGACGAAGGCATAGCGTTCGATTCCATGATATTTGCGGTACTAGAAATCGAGGATGTCGATTTCTTACTTCTAGACTCGAGAGTTATTTGAATTGAGCTTTGAAATTGGAAACGTGCCACGGTGGTGTTGTCGAGTCACTTACCTGCCTTGCTCCGGGAAGTCGACCAACAATTGGTAATCAACCGGAAAAGTTCAGCTACCTGAAAGAACCGAAGAAGCCTAGAAAAGGAGAAGGAAATATTGAAGCTTTTGAACCGAGGAAACGGATGCTTCCCGATGTTGAGGTTCGAGCAACCCAATGTCGATCCAGGTTTGATGGTGACGAGGGGAAAGGAATTGGGATCGGGACCTGGAATTGAAAATTGTAAAAAGCCAACATGTTTAGGAAACCACAGATGCAGCGGAGCCTAATCAACGGTTCCGCAATAACTGGTTCACCGGGCGATATCAACAAACGATCCGGCCCTGTATGCGGAGACCGGCCGGTGAGTAAACCCCCGGTCAAGAACAAGCTCAAAGGTTCAACTTTCGTTTCTTGGACAACAAGGGGAGTTTCTATGAACACCAAGGAGGGGAAGGAGGTGCAATTCTGGGGACCTTTGAGTGGCAGGTTATATCTCTTGTTACTTGTTAACTCCATGGCTCCTGTGGGAGTCGTGGGACGGGTGGTCTTGCTGTGAAAGGGGTTCCTGAAGATCTAAGTTGAAAGCCGACTGAAGATCAAGTGAAACACGGTCATTATCTTCACATATGTCAAGTCATCAAGATCTGACTTAGAGACTTTTGTTTTGATTCTTTACCTATTACCACGTTAATGATCCCTTGTAGTATTTTTTACCTGCTCTTCACGGCTGTTTCCTAGGATCGTACTTTTCCCGAGTTTTACATTACTTCCTCATCTAGCTCTCCCTAGTTTAGAGAGGATCATTTCCCCGTCGTTGTGACAATGAGTACCCAAGACCTCTCTGGCCTGTCCGTCACAACTCACAAGTCCACCTTTGCGGCCGTAACAGGGTTTCGAGGATTCAAATGCAGATAATCCAACTTTTTTTTCTAGCTTGCCATCTGCGGGTTGCAGGTGTGATTATTTTCGTACTTCCAATGGAAGACAATTTAGGCAGACCTTTGAGGTTTCTGCTCATCATACTCTGCCTTCATATTTGGTTGTTGAGTCTGTATGGTACGTTGAAACTTGAAACGTCTCTCCGCCGCCAAGACCTTGGTTGTTCTCCCTGGAAAGCGACGGCTTGGTTCACCCTGGTCCAATACGAGGCCCTAGTCCCATTCCGGCAAAAACCCGTATGACGGGCCGTTTCCCTCTGCACAGCCCCGGATGCAACAGAAAATAGATAGAATACCGGTTTGGTTGTGTTTGCATACTTGTATTTTATGTCGTGGACAGCAACCAGAGACCCTTGCCGCAGGATTCCAGCGGCTCGCTCGCCCCTGACCAACAGATTCGCTTTACGTCAGTTACGAGGCGGGAGGGAGAATCTCGAAAGACGTCAATTCACCCTTCGACAACATTCAGGATCGAATGAACTCGACGATCGAGTCGCTCAGGTCGCACCTTCGAGCCGCGGCCGACCGCCATAGCATCGTCCGTACCCACCGTACCCGCACCCGCGACCCCGATACTCCGCTTCGAACGCTCCGACACCTGCGACCCGCGCATCGTGCATCATAGGATCGGGCCCCTTCTTCGTCATGGCGCCAAAAATGACGGCGCTTTTGAGCGCACTGCTGCTTGCAGCTGTAGGCGTGGATGCCCAGATGCAGGTTGATCTCGATAAACCATGTGAGCACACACATCACCACACCACTGTATCTACCGTCGGGGCATTGCTTGGACCTGGATTGTGGGGAGGGGAGCGTCACTGACACTGGAGGTGGATAGCTTCGATCAAATCGGCTGCGAAAACCATCGCGGCCAACCTGTATTCCTTTTACCACGGCGCCGAACCCGGTCAGACGCCTGGCATTCTTCCGGGGCCACCGCCCGGCGGCCCATACTACTGGTGGCAGGCGGGTGCGATGTGGGGGACCTACGTCGACTATTGGTTCTATACGGGCGACGATACCTACAACAAGGAAGCGACGCGGTCCATGTTATTCCAGGCTGAACCCCCCGTGAACGCCTACATGCCCGTGAACTGGACCGCCTCGCTGGGTAACGATGACCAGGGCTTTTGGGGCATGGCCGCCCTCCTCGCTGCCGAAGTCAACTTCCCGAACCCGCCGGCTGATCAACCGCAATGGCTCGCTCTCGCCCAAGCCGTCTTCAACACCCAAGTGGCACGCTGGGAAACCCAAGACTGCGGCGGCGGCTTGCGGTGGCAGGTCGAACACACCAACAACGGATACGACTACAAGAACACTATCGCCAACGCTGTCTTCATGAACATCGCCTCGCGTCTTGCTCGCTATACCGGCAACGCAACTTACGGCGAGTGGGCTACAAGGACGTGGGACTGGCTCCATGCTCTGAAATACATCGATGAGAATTACAACGTCATCGACGGTGGCCATATACCGTACAACTGCACGGATCTTAACCCAGTTCAATTCTCCGCCAACGCTGCCATGCTCGTACATGCAGCTGCAGTCATGTATAACTATGTAAGTCGCTCTCTAAGACCTTTTTCTTTTCCTTTCCAGCTCGTCCCCCCAAAGCATCTTACTAACCCCTACGTTCGTTGTTTCAGACCGAAGGCCAGACACAAGAGAAATGGCGTGGCCACGTTACTGGCCTCGTCAACCGCACGATCGAGTTTTTCTTCCCCGAGGGTATCATGGTCGAGCGGGCCTGCGAGCTCGAAGACCGCGTGCAGTGCAACACCGACCAGCACTCCTTCAAGGGTTACATGCACCGCTCCCTCGCCACTGTCGCCGTGCTCGCGCCCTTCACCTTCGACACGATTGTCCAGACCCTGCGCACCTCGACCGAAGGCGCCGTTAGCTCGTGCAAGTCGGACGGCACCTGCGGCTTCCGCTGGAACACAGGCTCCTACGACAATGATGTTGCTGCGGGACCCGCTGGCCAGGAGATGAGCGCGTTGGCGGCGCTTTCGACAATGCTGATCAACCAGCAGAAGGTGCTTAACGGCCCGCTGACGAATATGACGGGCGGTACCAGTAAGGGTGATCCCAATGCGGGCCAGCGGTACACGGGGCTGTCTCCATTGAAGCCGATCACGACGGCGGATAAAGCTGGGGCGGGGATTGTGACAATCCTGGTGCTCGCGTCGTTCTTGGGGAGTGTGGTGTGGATGGGTATGGGTTGGTCGGAATCGTAGAATCTGCGGGCTGGGAAATTTTTCTTTTCTTTTCTTTTTATCTCGTTTATTCCGTGGGCATGTTGCGCAGCGGTGTTTTCTGGTCTCCAAATTTGGACCATTTCCTTACCCCTTACAAATGGCGAGCCAGCGATTTGAGCGGGTGAACAACATGGCAAGTTTAGCTGGAAACCGCTCGGATGAGTTTCTCTTATATGTCTTGCTCGGCGTTTGGGACATCTATCGTATATCTAGTCTCGGGACAGTCATTAGTTTTGGGATAAACATATTCAACTTACAGTCACGTTCGCATTGCGACCACTCGCCCCATGTCAAGAAGCATGGTTTGTGACAGCAAAGCACAAAGCAAGAAGTCGAGTTCTTGACGATGCAGAAGCAACGAGAATGATAACTCTTGACTTGTTCATATGTTGCGTCATCCCGTTCCGTTTACATGCCCCACGGATTCAGGATACCCCAGTGTGATCGAGGGGCTGCGGGGGACTAGGCTCAGGGGAGCGTGCAAAGAGTCAGGGACGGGTGGCCCGTGCGACAACCTTTTGCCTGTGACGTCGCATGGGATTCCAGTGCCTGAGCCAAGACAGTGACGCCGACCGCGCACGACGAACTCTTTACCAGCACTTTAGTTTTTATTGTTCAATTCCTATGCTCTCGATATCGTGCCACGAATACCCGCGACTTGCTACCCACCATGGCGTCGACAACCGACAATGGGTCTAATCCGTGGACCCCCGAGACTAAGGAGAGGTTCCAGGGGTGCGTTGTACTTTTTGCTGCCCTTTTTTTATCTTTCTTGTTACTGGCGATATGCGGAGACTGATGAACTGACGCTCTTCTCTTCCCTTAATAGCAAGGATCGCAGCGAATTTCTCGACCCGTGTCAGGAGGCGGCACTGCGAAGTATCAGGTGTTTAAACCGCAACGAGGGCGACCGACGGATGTGTTCCGATTATTTCCAGTTAGTGGGAACGCGATAATTGGAGGAGATGGCGTTCTCAAGCGGATATAGAATACTGATGGTTGGGTTTTGTTCGCAGGGCATACAGGGATTGCAAAAAGATTTGGGTAGGTACGGCTACGTGGTTGCTGGATTCGCTGCTGACCAAGTCCCTTGTCTGTAGATTGAGAAGAGGAGGCAGAAACCGAAGGATGGTGGCCTTCTCTAATGCACGGGTTTAAACGATGGCATCGGCCACTTCAAACGAATGGTTTGGAAACAAGGACGCGAGGCGGCAGGGTTGGTCGCGAATATACCCAGGAAGCTGAGAACCGAGCTCGGCCGGAAGCTCGAAGCAGGTGTACGTTATGTGTAACATATTGGGTGTTCCTCTCTATTCAGGTCCTACGAACATGGTGAATCCATCGTTCTTTGGGAAGGGGGAGAGGTGCTGTCGGCTGATCGGACCTGGGTTGAGCTTCACCTCGGTGGGCTTCGAGCATTCCTCGGTGAGGGTGGGGTTGTCGACGCACAGGCCATGCATCTTCAATAAGCACCCCACCAAAAGTCATCTTACCGCGGGGTCTGTTGGTAACAGTCAAAATCTCACGTCCGGCTTTAAAGAGGGTAAAAAAGATACATTGCCACTGGATAAGTCCCCCTTTCAAAAATTTGGAGACCAGTCGGGAAACTTTGAACGCAGGCTGCTTCCCTCCTGCCGCCGTCATTGGTCCCGCTGGGATAGACAAGCTTCCCGCCCACTTCCCCCACGCTGTCTGGCCGTGTTGGGCGCACTGCTTCTCACATCGGTACATACCTTACCTGAGTTGATCTACCTAGGCAGTCAGCCGCAGGAGAGACTCTCTCGCTGCGCGTACCGCGGCCAACGCAGGCGCCATTCCTCATGTCCTCGTACCGGTACGGCCGTCCGGCCCTCAAGAATAGCGTTGATGTGCAACTGCAGACTGCCTTTAGCGATGGCAACTGGAACACTGTCATCCGGCTAGCCACGAAACGGGCGGCTACTTTGAAGGATCCGTACTATGAGGTGTGTGACTTTGAGTTGGTTTGATTTCTAACATACTCCCGTTATGATATCCGCCAGGTTCGAATATTTGCTCCCTTGACCGACGGCTTACACCAATCCTAGGCTATCAAGATGGCCGCCGAGGCCCAGCTCGAGAACACCGCTGAAAAATGTGCCGTGTTTGGAGCTATCGAAGAGTTAGTCAAAGACAAGAAGTCGCCTGATATCGACACCATTGAGCTTTACGAGTGGGCATGCCGTGACTTCTTCGACGCCGAGGTCGAATATGCCGACTCTCTTGGACCCTTGAGGGCTCGTTGGGCCAAGGCCAACCCTAGTAGTCCCCTGGCGCTACAATGCCTTCGGTCCTGCTTGGAAAAGTGGGATCTTGTGAGTGCTCAGCAGGTTAGTGAGCGAGTGGATTACTATCTGGATGATGTTCTAGCTAGAACGATTTGGTGGGCTACCGAGGGGCATTAACATTTGTTGTGGTTGGCAGATTGCGACGAGTTTGGATAAAGCTTATGCCAACACTTCGGACCGCCGGTATATGTTCTGGAACATAACCCTTACGTTCCTGCTTTCAGTAAGTTTAGGTCACCTTTGACGGCGCTCTCGTCGACTAATATGAGCAGATTAGTCCCCAATGCACCGATGCGAGCCGTAAGGTTTACAGTTTACTAGCCGTCCGACAGCTCGAGAGAGCTGCAGACTTGACAGAAAATGTAGGTCATAGCCCATCGAAGAGTATGGAGTATCCCGTTAACCCCAGGTAGTCCGCCAAACTAGAAGTCACAGACCGCGGCCTTCTCGCAGAGGAGGAGGTATGTCTGTACTACCGCGTCTTGCGCAGCCATGGGACCAAGGAAGAGTTCATATCCCGGTTGAAAAGCCCCAAGCTTGGGGCCATTAACCAACTCAAGCAGAATCGCAAGGTTTTGTTCTGGGAAGCTCTCGAGGCGCTGGAGACCTGGGGCGAGTGGGACCTTATCAACAACTTGTGCCGTGAAGCGTTGTCGCTTGGCTTGGAAGGAGAAAAGCCCTCTTTCTTTGTCTGCGATTTGCAGATATGGAAGAAGTTTGCGTTAGCCGCCAGCAAGGTCGAAGACTCAGAAAGGTGCGGTACTTGGCTTCCTTTCTTTCGTTTCTTAGCAATAAATGACGCGAATCCACTGACACCCACACAGCGCTCTCAACGAAGTGCAGGCCGTTCTCAAAAAATACATCGACATCAAAGACCAGGCAAGCGCCATGTACAAGAAGAATATCAGCTTGGCACTGTTAGAGACAACCTTTAGGCTTCCCACGGGAAGTGCTGGTGATGAAACCGGTGGACTGTCGCCCAGGGTGGCCCAAATAGGTCGCTTCCTTGACCAATACTTTGAGCGGTTGTCTGCCTTTGAAGACGTCAAAAGTTACGTTGCTGAATTGTCCTTCGATGAGGTTAAGAGTCTCTTGGATGAAGTCATACCCAAGGTGGTTGATGAGGTAGGTGTCGTTGGGCCCTATGCGTGTATGTGTGTTATGGCTGACTGTACTGAAAAGGGTGGCGATAAGGCGAAGAAGATTGTCTTAAGAACTTTGGAATACAGGCTTCGGTACCTCCTTTCCACCTGCCCACAGACTCTGTCACCACAGCTGCCCGTCGAGGGCGGTCAACCCCAAGAACAACCATCCCAATGCCGCATATGCACCAAGGCAGCTTCGATTCCGTGTCTGACGTGCCTAAAGAAGCTTGTTGTGGAGGCGGCGGCTACCTACAACCAAATCACAGGCGACAAGGAGCTTCTGGAGGCCATCCCTAGGCTGGATAAAGACCCACGGCTGGACTTGGCCCTTGTACTGGGCATGTCCCTTTTGAAGCTGTCTGGGCTCACACCAGGGACCTCGGACACGAACTACTCGTTGTGGGAATCAGTCGACCTCGGCGTGTTTTTGCAAGCGGTGCTAGTTCTCGATGCTCAACTGCAAAAGACACCAGAGGATATCCAGCTGCGACTACTTTTGGTCCAGCTGTACCTCCTCCTTGGTTGTGCCTCATATGCGTACCAGCTCTGGACACCTCTTGAAGTCAAACGGACGATCCAGGATGCGCTCAGCCCATTATTCTTCGACAGGATATCCGACATTTCGCCCGGGTTGTTCCAGGGCCCTCGTCCGTTGATGGAGCCGCTGCGCAGTTACTACAAACACAACCTCGGTGAGAGGTCGCCGGTGCGCATATGGGATGCTTTCTCAGCAGGCAGCTACACCAGCATCTTTGACATGACCAACTATGATCATGATCTGCGCAGGAGCTCTACCCTCATGATGACTCTCGTGGAGGAGAGGCGTGCGATTCGGTGTTACGGTGGGAAGATCGACTCCGAGATTGACCAGCATCCACTCACAGGTAAGTTTTCTTGGCTAACTTTGTAGGGCATTCGGTGCTGACGAACCAGGAAACATCAACGGTGGCACGGTCCTCGTCAATAAGACCGATTACGGTTCTTTTGCAAACCTGGAAAGCGCTCATGGCCCTCCGGTCCAGGAGTATCTTCGCCTCGGGCCAGGTCTCTCGGTAGGTTCCCGGAGCAACCCCCCTGTCCTTACATCTCTCGTGTCTAACCCTGGTAGAATGAACGCTCTCACCTTGCCTATCTCTCGGAACAATTCCTGGACCTCCTTCTCTACAAGCCGCCAAAAGAGCACAAACTCGCCAAGCAGCAAGTCGAAGCGGCTCGCCATGACCGCGAGTACACGCTCGAGACGCTGGAGCGGCTCAGCAACTCCCTCGCCGACATCCTGCACCAACCGGACACGCCCTCCCGCCTAACACGATCCGAGACAAGCTACTACACCGTCCTCTCCCACCTCGCTGCAGGACTCCTCGTTGCGCTATCCACCCCACGCTCCGACCCCATACCCAAGTCGCTATCCCATCTAACAGCATCCATCAAAACCACCTTCACCACCCTCCGCTCGTCCCTCGCCCCCATCAGCACCACAGAAGAAACCCCAACCACCAACCCCCCAGCCATCCCCACTCTAACCTCCATGCCCGCGCTCTCCTACCTCCGCCTATCCTCCCTCGCGATCCGTTCCGCCGCCACCTTCCTCACAGCCTCCCACGACCGGGAGCTAGCGCGCAATCGTACCGGGCGCTCGGGCGTACACCGTGACGCGCTGGCTGAGATGCGCGGTTTGGACGCGAATGTAGCGGTTAAGGGGCTGGCTGAGGTGAAAGGGACGGTGTTGAGGTTGAAGGAGGCGTTGGGGGAGGGGGGGTGGTTGGATCGGGTTTTGGATTTGGTTTTTGGTGGGGAGGAGGAGGAGGAGATGAAGGAGGAGGGGGGAGGAGGAGGGGGGGAAGTGAGGAGGGCAGTGGAAGAGGTTGTTGGGGGTCGGGGTGGTGCGGAGGAGTGGGCTGGGAAGGTGGTGGAGAGTTGGCGGGAGGGGGTTATGGGGTGGGGGATGGTGAGGATGGAGTAAGATTGGGTGGTGAATGATTTGTTGTTATAGTGGTGGCGATGTGGACTAGGGGAGGGTTGGAGAAGCTCTAGATACAAGGAATAGATGGGGTGCGGTATATAGTCAGTCATCAGGGGTCAAGGGACACGTATCATGTTGGATGCTCTGCATTTGCCTGTTTATGCTCCCCTTCCATACTAAGTGCAAATGGCCTGCTATGCCTGGTATCATTCCGTCCCATCCATGAATGTGTCCCAATAAGAGAAAGTAAGACCAAAAAGAACACACGTGAACCCATCCCAATCCCAGTCGAGCATACCCAACCAATAACCAGCCGACCGTTCAGCAACGATCCATACCCGCAAGAACCTTCCACTCTGCTGCTCCTTCGGGGGACAATAAGCAACTAATCAGTGGCTATTACTCCCACTCCTTCTCCTAGCCCTCCTTGTCAAAATCTCCCTTTTCTCCTCCTGGAGCGTGACAAACACCCAGAACCAGCTCATGGTCTCGACAAACATAAAGGTGAAAAACACGCGGTTCTTGAGGGCATCGCCGCCCCAGCTGGAGGGCGTGTACCCCGGGTTGTTGGCGGCGTGGTGGGCAGAGGGGTGTTGGAAGCGGGAGGAGGATGACGAGGAGGAGAGTTTGGCGCCGGGGCGGTAGAAGAGAGGGGAGGAGGCGGAGAAGAAGAAGGAGTAGAGGGTGAAGCTGAAGCTTAGGGTGAGGCGGAGGGGGGCTAGATAATATAAAAAAGGCGTTAGCTTCGGCACGGTTTGAGGGAAGAAAAGGGGAACGGCCAAAAGGAGGTATAGGCGTACCCTGCATGCCCCAATAGTGTATAAGCCCGATCTCGTCGGGAAGAGAGAGCGTTACGAGGTCCGTAATACCGAATATTGCGAGGACGATGGCGAGCAAGCCGAGGGCGGGGGAGGGGGTTTCGAAGGAACGGGAGTCGGGCTGGTGGGG